>NC_043710.1:95053499-95066471 GCF_006229205.1 Suricata suricatta
CACAGAGATCCCCAACAAAATCAACGCAAGGGGGCCCACACCACATAGTATTAAAGAAAGAATTTTTAAAGCAGCAAGAGAAAAGCAAGCAGTTACATTGGAAACCCCACAAGGCTACCAGCTGAGTTTTTCAGCAGACACCTTGCAGGCCACAAGGGAGTGGCATGATACATTCAAAGTGCTGAAAGGAAAAATCCTGCAACCAAGGATAGTCAAGGTTTTCATTCAGAATAGAAGTGAAATAAAGTGTTTCACAGAGAAATAAAAGTTAAAGGATTTCATCACTACTAATCCAGCCTTACAAGATATGCTAATGGGAATTTTTTGGATGGGAAAATAAAAAGCCATAACTAGGAATAAGAAAATTAGAAAAGGGGGGTTGCCTGGGTGGCTCAGTCGGTTAAGCGGCCAGCTTCAGCTCAGGTCATGATGTCACGGTTTGTGGGTTCAAGCCCTGTGTCGGGCTCTGTGCTGACAGCTCAGAGCCTGGAGCCTGCTTCAGATTCTGTATCTCCTTCTCTCCCTGATCTTCCCCTGCTCACCGTGTCTCTCTCTGTCTCTCAAAAATAAATAAAACATTAAAAAAATTAAAAAAAAGAAAATTAGAAAAGGAAAAAAAAATCACAGGTAAATGCAAACATAGAAAAGAGACTGTAGATTGATCACTTATAAATTGTATACAGTTTAAAGCCCAAAAGCAGTAAAATCAATTAAATTTACACAACTCAACCAAGAGATTTAAAAATGAAATACTGTAAATTATAACATCAGATCCATAAAAAAATGGAGGGAGTAAATCTTAAAGCTTTTAGAATGTGTTCAAACTTAAGCAGCCATTAATTTAATATAAACCTCTATATGATAAGGTGTTATATATAAACTCAATGGTAACTACAAATCAAAAACCTATGATAGATACACATACACAAAAAAACAATACAGGAATCCAAGCTTATTAAATAAAAAACATAGTAATAATTCATAAGGGAAGAGGACAAGAGAGGAAAGGAACAGAGAAGAACTACAGAGACAACCACAGAGAAGTAACAAAATGGTAATAAGTAATGCCTATCAATAATTGATATAAATGTAAATGTACTAAATGCTCTAATTAAAATACCTATGGTGCCTAAATGGATAAAAAAAAGCAAGACCCATTTATATGCTGCCTACAAGAGACACACTTCAGTTCCCAAAACACCTGCAGATTGAAAGTTAAAGAATGGAAAATATTTGACACGCAGATAGAAGAAAAAGCAAACAAATAAACAAGACAAAAAGAAAGCTGTGGTGGCAAAAGAAAATTTAAAACAGAGTGTTGGAAGAGGCAAAACTGGACTCTACATAATGATAATGAGCAAAATCCAACAAGAGAATAAAATAATTGTAAATACCTATGTACCCAATAAGAGAGCACCTAAATACATAAGGCAACTATTAAGCATAATAGAGGGAGAAATTGACAGTGATACAATAATGGTAGGAGACCTTAATACCCCATGTACACCAATGAATAAATAATCCAGACAAAAAACTTACAAGAAAACCATGGCTTTAGGATGACATATTAGGCCAGAGGGACCTAACATATATTCAGAACATTCTATACAAAAATAGCAGAATACACATTATTTTCAAGTGCACACAGAACATTCTCCAGGATGTACTCATGTTAGGCCTCAAAACAAGTTGCAATAAATTTAAAAAGACTGAAACCATATATGCATTTTTTCTGACCATAACAGTCTGAAACTAGAAATTAATCACAAGAAAAAAACTGGAAAAGAATGCAAACACATGGAGGCTAAATGACATGTTACTTAACAATAAGTAGGTCAATCAAGAAATCAAAGAGGGAATTAACAAATGGACATGGAGACAACTGGAAATGAAAATATAATCCAAAATCTTTGAGATGCAGTAAAAGCTATTCTAAGGCGGAGTCTATAACAATACAGGCTTTCCTTAAGACACAAAGAAACAAAAATCTCAAATAAAGAACCTAACTTTACACCTAAAGGAGATAGAAAAGGGAGAACAAACAAAGCCCAAAGCCAGTACAAGGAAGGAAATAATAAAGATTAGAGCAAAAATAAATGAAATAGAGACACAATAGAACAGATGAATGAAACCAAGGGCTGATTCATTGAAAAGATAAACAAAATTGATAAACCTTTACTTAGGTTCATCAAGAAAAAAAGAAAGAGAACTCAAAAAAGTAAAATCGGAATTCAAGGAGGAGAAATGACAACTGACACCACAGAAATACAAAGGATTAGAAGAGAATTTTTGAAAAATTGTATGCCAACAAATTAGACAACCTAAAAGAAGTAAATAAATTCATAGAAACATATAATGGTGTAAAATTGAATCAGGAAGGAGTAAAAAATTTAAACAGACCAATTATTTGCAAGGAAAGTGAATCAGTAAATAAAAACTCCTAATATAAAAGTCCAGGACCAGACAGCTTCACACATGAATTATGCCAAACATTTGAATAAGAGTTAAGACCTCTTCTTCTCAAACTAGTCCAAACAACAGAAGAGATTGAAATAAGCTTCCAAATTCATTCTATGAAAACAGAATTACCCTGAAAACCAAACCAAAAAAAAAAAAAAAAGATACTACAAAAACTACCAATATCTCTGATGAATATAAATGCAAAAATCCTCAACAAAATATTAGCAAATCAAAATCAGTAATATATTAAAAAATTCACTATGATCAAGTGAGATTTATTCCACAGATGCAAGTGTGGCTCAATATTCACAAATCAACCTGATACATCACATTAACAAGAAGTAAAAATTAAAAAAAAACCATGTGATCATCTCAGTGGATATAGAAAAAGTATTTGATGAAGTACAATATCACTTCATGATAAAAACTCTCAAGGAAGTACGTTTAGAGGGAGCATAACATACCTCAACATAATAAAAGTCATACATGAAATACACAGAGTGACCATCATACTCAATGGTGAAAAATTAAGAGCTTTTCCTCTAAGATCAGAAGCAAGACAAAGATGTCTGTTCTCACCACTTTTATTCAACATAATACTGGAAGTCCTAGCTGCAGCAATCAGACAAGAAAAAGAAATAAAAGGCACCCAAATTGGTAAGGAAGAAGTAAAACTGTCACTATTTGCAGATGACATGATACTATATAGAGAAAACCCTAAAGTCTCCATGAAAAAAGCTATTAGAACTCATAAGTGAATTCAGTAAGGTTGCAGGATACGATATTAATATATAGCAATCTTTTGCATTCTATATGCTAATAATAAAGTAGCAGAAAGAGACATTAAGAAAATAATCCTATTTATGATTGCACCAAAAATAACAAAATAAACATGACACAAAAAATATGAAAGATAGTCCATGCTCATGAACTTGAAAAACCAATACTGTTAAAATGTTTAGATTACCAAAAGCAATGTTCAGATCTAATGCAACCCCTATCAAAAAACACTAGCAGCATTTTTTCACAGTTAGAACAAATAATACTAAAATTTGTATAGAATGACAAAAGACCCTGAAGAGCCAAAGCAATCTTGAGGAAAAAAAAGAACAAGTCTGGAGGTATCACAATTTCAGGTTTTAAGATGAACGACAAAGCTATATTAGTCACAACAGTTTGGTATTGGCAAAAAAAATAGACACATAAATCAATGGAACAGAACAGATAGTCCAGAAATAAAAAGGCCACTTAAATTTATGACAAAGGATGCAAGAAAACACAAAGGGTAAAAAGAATGTCTCTTCAATAAATGGTGCTGGGAAAAGGGGACAACAGCATGAGGAAGCATGAAACAGGACCACTATCTTATACCAAACACAAAAATAAGGTGATTTAAAGATATAAACATGAGACCTGAAAGCACGAAAATCCTAGAAGAGAATAAAGATAGTGATTTCTCTAACATTAGCTACCGGAACATTTTTCTAGATATGTCTCCTCAGGCAAGGGAAACCAAAGCAAAAAGAAACTATTGGGACTATATTGAAGTAATAAGCTTTTGCAAAGCAAAGAAACAAAACAAAGGAGCCTAGTGAGTGGGACAAGTTATTTACAAATGACATACCCAATAAGGCGTTAATATCCAAAATATATAGAGAATTTATACATTTCACACACGCGCGCACACACACACACACACACACACACACTAATCCAACTAAAAATGGGCAGAGGACATGAACGGACACTTTTCCAAGTTTTCCAAGGAAAACATCCAGATTAAAATCTTAAATAAGAACAGACTTTTAGACAGATATCTCCTTCCAGAAATTTATCCAAAGGAAATAATCATACAAGCAGGCAAAGACTTATGTATTAATGTATTCAATGAAGACTTTTTATCATTGTAAAAGCACAGTAAATACTGTTCACATTCTGTTACAGAACATTTTTAATTATATTGTGGTTCATCCACATAAGGGATTACACTCAGTCAGTAAAAAATTTGTTATAGATGCTATAGAAGTGCCTGACATTAAGCTTTTGATTGTTGAGACATCCGTTTCAAAGACATCCACCTGGGGGCACCAGGGTGGCTCAATTGAGCATCGGACTTTGGTTCAGAGCATGATCTTGTGGTTCATGAGTCTGCACCCCACATGGGGCTTGCTGCTGTCACCCTGTCAGCGCAGAGCCCCTGCTTTGGATCTTCTGTCCCTCTCTCTGTCAGCCCCTCCCCTGCTTACACACATTCTCTCTCAAAAAATAGATAAAACATTAAAAAAAAAAAGACAACCATCTGGAACAAACATACTGCCTGCTATATGACGTGGCCACCAGCAAACAACTATATGACGAACCCCGTAAGTTGTCCCTTTAAAAATGTAAGGGAGCCTAGATACCTGACCACTAAGTGACCTCGGTTTTCCTCTTCCACACCTTAAGGCCCAGTCGTGGGTTTTTAATTAGCCAATTAAGAGTGTACCCCTAGAACGCGAAACATCCCACCCCATACCCTATAGAGGCAGAGCCCCAGCAGTGCACGGTCTCTCTTTCGGCCTCCACCTGCAGCAGTCTTGTGGTGTGGCCCTTGGGCATGGAGTACCTTCCAAGACACGTGAGTCATAAATCTTGATTTTTCAAAGTGACACGATGCATGTGACTGAGGTGCATCCTACAATGCCAAGTACCATGAGGGCAGGTCCAGCCACAACCCTGGGTATGGTGGGGGATAGATCCGTGGGGGCTCGTCACAAGAAGTATGAGCTCTGGCAAGTACCTCGGGCATTTCTAACCAGTGGTACTACTATCGGCAGAATGAGACCAATATAACACATATGTATACTATTTCTGTGGACTATATGATAAAGTAAAAAGCAATTTACAGATAAATATGTATGATATAATTCCATGCTTTTTAAAACCCGAGAGATGGGGGACCTGGGGTGGGAGGTCAGTTGGTTAAGTGTCTGACTCTTGATTTCAACTCAGGTCATGATCCCACAGTTCATGAGTTCAAGCCCCGTGTCTGGCTCTCTGCTGACAGTTTAGAGCCTGCTTGGGATTCTCTCTCTTTCTCTCTCTCTCTCTGCCCCTTCCCTGCTCGCAATCTCTCCCTCTCTCTCTCTCAAAATAAATAAATAAACTTAAAAAAATAAAACCAGGGAGAGAGAAAGTACATGATTACTATGTGTGTATGCGTGTATGTGTACAATTTATTATCAAAATAGCATCTGTGGTTAGCTACAGATGAAAAAACTCCAAGTGACTTCTTTGCTTTTCAGTATTTACTTTTTTCCAACATGGGCATGAATGCTCTATTTCAAATTGTTAAAAAGAAATAGAATACCTCCTTTAAATAACTGCTCTAGTTCTATTCTATATAAACCACTGTCTAACTTTGAATTTCCATACCATTTACATTTAAAATATCTTGTGGCTGGTTCATTGTGCTTTCTCGTTTAAATTATAAATACCAGGGGAAAACCCTAATTCTTGACTATCACTCATGTTGTCACAAAGGAATATTAGAAATATCCACTAGATCACCCCAGTATAACTGTTAAATGAACAAACAGATATTCTGATTTATGCATCAGCCTCTTGTAAAGTTGGGGTCAGTGGCTTTCGAGGGTCTGGTGGCCCTGTTTATAAACTCTCGTTTGTGCACTGGCATACATGAGGACAGGTCCCAAGTACTACCAAGATAATGCCATCCTTTGAGGCTTAGTCTTATTATTAACATTCTTTATAATGCTTTTTTATATAATATCTAAAATATTATAATTTTAAAGTGTAGCTCTTTCTCATTATTTAACTTGGGCTGTAGAGGTAGCACATTTGAACAGTGGCCAGGACATGCATGTTTCACGTATAAAAGCAGAAAAGCATCCTGTGAGCATCAGAAAAACGATTATGACTTACCTATACATTTTTGAGTACTATAGTGGAATTGGAAACAAAAACAGACTCCAAGCAAAATTCACCTGCATGACTATTGCAATGCAGGCTGGTGTTATGGCTAGAAAAACTTATCTCACCTAAACAGTATACCAGAAAACATATATAAATGGTTCAGGGAATAAGAATTTCTTTTAAAAATGCATTTTATTAAAAATGTGGGTGGCAGGTATACCCTATACTTCTTACTGCAAAAATGTTGTACTCAAACTAAATCTCAAAAGGCTTTTTTTTTCCCAGTTACTTGGCAAGAAACTCCAATAAAGTGATGTTAAACCCAGGCAAGCATTATTCAGATTTTCTGTTTTACCATTTCATCATTTTTATTTAAAAAAACAAAACACCAATGGTATTAGCTTATTGCATTAATTTAGTGGCATTCCCAAATTTATAATAAGTTCATATAAATCCTTTAAATATCTAGTATATTGTGTTCGATCTCTCATCTAGACATATCCAAATAGGCACCTGGAAAGAAGTCAGGGACATTTTTGATGCATGGTCCCATTTTCCCAAGGTGTTGCTAATGCAGTCATCATAAGCACAGCACATCCAATGCTGTACAATAGACAAGTCTCAGATACAGGCTATATTAAAAACATATATTTTTCTCTCTCACCAATTTTGCACAAAATGGTGCTCTGTAGTGGCAAAATTTTACCAGTTTTGCTTCTCAGCTTGAAAAATTATATTAAACAATGGACCTAACATTGATTTCTAAACTATGGAATATATTTTTCATACTTAACAAAGGTATGCTGCCAATGAACATTCAAGAGACTGATGAAATTGATTATAAACTCCTAAGACTTAGAATATAAGATGAATAACATAGCAAATATTTTTAAAACTATAATGTAAAAGAGGGTAAATGATTTGCCACTGAATTCAGGAATACCAATTATAACTAATACTTCTTAGCATTTGCATTTATACACTTATTCGTTGGTCATTATATTACTCAATCCCCACCATACTCTTTGTAGAAATTTATAATGATAATCTTCCATTTAAAGGAGAAGTTTACAAGCAACCTGAAGGCACACCAGAAATTGTGGGCAGATACTATTGGTTACATATGTTTTAGACCACAGTGTAAGGCTGGAATAAAATGCTACTCTATGGATTTTTTATTTCCACTTAGCCATTTCCAATCACTCTTCTATTATATAATCAGGATCTATCATGCAAATCTATAGTCAGTTCTTCTTACCCTCCAGCTGTGAAAGAACTACAGTTCCTCATCCCCTTCCTGGTAGACAGAGGGATATGATGAACTGGACCAGTGGGCTGTGAGTGGAAGTGACATGGTCATTATGGTCATTATGGTCATTATGGCCTGAAGCAGTCAAGGGCTCTTACACAACCTCCAACTATCTCTTTTTCTGACATGGTGATGATGAAAGTGTGTGTTACACCAGAGGGAGCAGGTGCGCAGCCTAAAGGACTGCTGAGCCACTGCATGGAGGACAGATCCCTTAGACCGTCTCTTGTACCCATGGTCACCATAGCCTGAGCACTAACAATGTCCATTGTGCCAAACTACTGAAATTCTTCTGTTTGCTACTTCGACATGGCTTCAAAACACCATTTTATGCAAATTTTTGCCTTTTTTTTTTTACATTGAGAATACACTGAGAACTTAGATAATTCAGTAAGGAAAAGGAGACTCCATACATACTAAATCTCACTTAGAAAGTGGACACAGAGTTTGTATAGTTGAAGAAGACTATTTTGTACAGTTCTTTTGAAGTGGGAGGGGGAAGAAGCCTCGTTTTTCTACATTTGTTCTATACTGATACTTATAATTGCCCTCAGGGTCCTGGAATCATTCATAAAGGGTATAAAAGTGGTTTGTTGTTCATGATAACTAAGATCTAACAGGGCTTTTTGTGGTCAGTGTCAGTTCTGCTGTGAGCTGTCACCCGTGTATGTATAGGAGCAAATACAGGATTGATTTTTCCTCTCCATATATGAGATTTTGCTCTCATAAAATGAATAGTTTCAGAATGTGTGTGCACGTGGAGAACCGATTGGTTTAACACAGAACATGGGTTAGAAGTCTTCCTTTTATCATAGTTGGGACTCTCACTGCATTGATTTCACTTGGAATAAAGTAGATTGGAAGAATGGGCACAGTGCAGAATGATCTAGAGTAAAAGAAATAGAACTTTTCTCGGGTCGACCTCAGGAAGGCAAGTAGGGAAGATCAAAGAACTGCTTTCATGGTTCACTGAAGCCCAACTTCAAATAAACCACAGCAGCCAAAAGCACCTGAAAAGCCCACAGCAGCTGGTGAGGCACTTGTCCTTCTGAGAGGAGGGGCAGGAAGGACAAGATTGAGTCTAAGGGAGGGAGATCATCCAATTGCACGTGTCAGCAAGTAGCGAATCTGAAAGAGACCAAAGCAACCTCAGGGTTTAAACACATGCATTGGTCATTGAACCACCACAGCTGACCTTTTATCTAAGTCCTAGCTCTGCGGTGACCTTGGTGAAATCAAGATGTTGGAGGGCATTGGTTGGAAGAATTGGCCGTGACAGTCTCTTCTGCAGCTAAGACTCCACTTTACTGTCTAACTGTAGCAGCCCCCTAGCACCAGCTTCTGTTCTGTTGGGTAATTCATGCGCTCCAAGGTGTGCTGAGGGAAAGCATAGGTCTGAGCTGAAGCTGAGAGACACAGTCCCTGCCCTGAACCAGCTCGCACGTCCAGAGCTCAGCAGCCATTGTCACGGTGAGGAATTTATACGTGAGACTGCATTTGTGGAATGAAATACACTCGCTGATGGGGAAAGATGTGGGTCAGAGTTTTCTTCTAGTTGTTTGAGATCTAAAGAATGGATGGACTCTTAACTGACTTAATGTTCACGTAGCCATTAAATTACTGATTAAAAAATAACTGCAATAAATTAAGCACATGACCCTCACAGAACTCTTGCCCCGCTGAGGTCCCTGAGGGGGAAGAACAGAACCGAAATAGTGCAATAACTTAACTGGGGGCAGCCATCCTTGTCTCTAAACTCTAGTTATTGATTATAATTCAACCTAAGGACTAGCTATGTAACCTGGGGCAACTCAAGTCCCTGGGACCTTGGGTTCTCATCAAGTGCAAAACAAAACGATGTGGTCATTCAGCAAAACAACTATTAAGGTCCTGCTAATTTAAAGATTTCATGGTTTCTGAAGTGGTTTTTTACATTAATCAAGAAATAACATGGCGGGGTGCCTGGGTGGCTCAGTCAGTTAAGCCCTGACTCTTGATTTCAGCTCAGGTGGTGATCTCACAGTCCTCAGAGCAAGCCCTCCATTGGGCTCCAGGCCTACAGCACACAGCCTGCTTGGGATTCTCTCTCTCTCTGCCCTTCACCTGTCCATGGTCTCTCTCTCTCTTTCTTTTTATCCCTCTCTGTCTCTCTCTCTCTCTCAAAATAAATAAACATTTAAAAAAAACATGGCAACTTATAAAAAGGGAAGTGAGGGAAAGAATCTTCATGTTTAACTAGAAGTGCCTACCTAAAGGCATCAGGTGAAATCTTTCAAGAAAAATGCAAAATAGGGATAAGGGTCTAAGTTTTCTTAAGCAATGTGCAGAGAACAAAGAAATGGGGGAAAGAGTGATAGACACTCGTGGGAACATAAATTTATCATGATGATAAAATTGTATTTAATGCCAGTAATGATGAGGTCCAATGGGAGGCTTGATACCCGCACGACCCCTCAGGCTTCCCTCCAGGTGATATGTATTTAGCACTGCACATGTCTCAGACAAATCACGATAAATTATATTCTTCTTAAAATATTTCTACTCTATCACAAAATAAATACAAGAAAGCATTTTCTTCTTCAGGGGCAAGTGTTTATAAATAGAATTAACTTATCCTCTTTTGTGGAAGATGGGCATATAAATGGGAAATACAAATCTTTCCTATTAGGTATATGACCAAAGGCAGAGGCGTATGGAGAGGCCTTCCTTTACAGGTGATTCCTCACTGCGTGATTCACTGGCAGACATCAAACAACTTAACTTGTCTCTTAGAAATTCATCTCCCAAATCTCTGGGCTCATTTTCAGATGACTAAAAAGTAAATAAATATAATAACTTCAGAAAACGAAGTCAACACAGACATCAAAACATTGTATGTATCATATAGGATGATATATGAGACGCAAGTCACTTTTTCTGCTCTCCGCTGTTTTCCCTGAAGGTAACTACCATAAATGGGGTGCTATAGCAATACACTTGAAGATGAAAGTCACTTCCTTTTCAATAAAATACTTAAACAATCTAAAGATGACATACAATTCTTTCTGTTTAAGCTTGAGGACAGACCACTGACCCTGGTGCCCTCACATAGATCTAGTATTACTGATAAGCACCTTGCATACTGCTTGAGTAAACCATATAACCAGGAAGAACTGGATTGCCAAGGGCTACAGAGGCTGACAAGAGCATGGCCTGCTTCCGGATTCTCTCTTCCTCCTTTGTTCTCTGAACTGAGCCCCGTTTTTGGAATTGCCCCTCCCCCACCTCTACTCCCCTTAACAGTTAACAACGGGAGTCATCTGCAAGTAAGACTGATCTTCCAGAGGGCCATGATTAGCTTCTTTTGCAGATTTTACTGGATAGACACCACTTTGGGGTTTGGGATTATGAGAATCACTGTGGCCATATTCACCAGGAATGTTAAGAGCCTTTAAAACAAGATGTACTCAAATAAATGAGAAGTCCTCTTTATCCTCTAGAAGTCAGTAATACACACCACTTGCCTTGTTCCGTGGGGAGAAAAACTGTCATGCCCTTGGGCACTCTGGACAGGTGCATGCATTGGATCATGAAGAGTTTACTTCCCCAAACCATTGTCAGCATGTCACCCTATCAGGGTTTGCTGAGTCCCCAAAGACTCAGAAAAGAGGGGATGACATCACCTTTGAAAGGTAAAGTGAGAAAGCAGGACTTAGTGGATCAAGTAGATAGATACAAAATAATTTCAAAGGGTTTAAAAAACTTCAATGAGCTATTTGTAATTGAACTTATTATTGCATAATTAACAGATAATTTTTATTAAAAACTGTACTCCAGAACAATGAAAATGAAAACACGTAATGTGTGTGTGTATATGTGTGTGTGTGTGTGCATGCATGTGTGTATAGATAGATAGATTGACAAATTTATCTTTTTGCTGGGTAGGAATTTGGGGTTCAAAGAGCTAAAGTCCTTTAGAGAAGGCCCCACACAGAAATCAGGTCTCAAACTCAAGTCAAACTCTACCAGCAGTGCTATTTATTGAAATCAAGGACATGGCAATGAGAAGGAAAATGTGTTGATCACTGAAGCATACATGTCACACAGCTCATGAAAACAATATAATCTTAGCCCAGTCACATACTGCCTACAGCATTGTACGGGGGGAGACCGTGTACAAAATACTTTGTGCACTGCCATTTATGAGTAAAAAGGGATAGTAAAATAGTCAAGCCCGTCCAAATACTCACAAGGGGAAAACAAACAAACAAAAAACATCAGCTTATGAAATGTGATCACCTCCCGTACACACACACACACACACACACACACACACACACACACACACTTACACTGGCAAAACTACCGGCATGTAAAAGTAATGGATCAAGTCATATTATGCTCATGCTCCCAATATGTGAATCCAATTTATATCTCTTGACTCTGATTTTCGCTTAGCCCCAAACAAGCTTCTAAATTTGATTGACCACCTTCCTTTATAAGTCTACCAGGAGGGAAAGGTGATGATGTTCACACTTCTACACAGGCCCACGTGAAAGTCAGAGTGAGATTCTCAGCTTGACCGTGGCCATGGGCGCCACCCAGATGCGTCCACTTAAGGATCTGACCAACCTTCTTTTGCCCACACGTCCCCTCTGCAGCATCACTGTCCCCTTCTTGTACCAGCCACGGTGAGGATCGTGGGGTGGCAAAGGGCCACGCCCCACCTCAGCCCCGGCCCTCTCCTGGGCCAGTCCTGCTCCCAGTGGCTGTCCACCTCCTCTTCAATTCCGTACTTTTTATTCAGCTTTGGAACACATCCCAGCCATTTCCTCCTCCACGAAAATCTCTTTGACCTCTGATTTGGCTTAATGCCTCTCCCGTATGTTTTCTGTCACTTTGTACCACAGCATTATAAGACACAACCGCGTGTTGTCCTTTAGTGGGAAATGGAAACATTTTTGTCAAATACACTACTAATCGAAAGCCCTTGGATCCTGGCATAAGATTATAAAAACTATCTTGCTCATAGCAGAATCCCCAGAGCCTAATGATTTATTGAATTCTTAATAAGTATCTATTATATAAATAAAGAAGGAGGCCTTATTCATGGTTGTATCAAAAGAAAATATTGAAGGACTTTTGTTATCTGTAAAGCTTTTGGCCAGCATGGTCAGCATTCCTGGTGTCCAGTTATTTTTTTAATTATTTTTTTCCCATAATATTTTATTTTCAAATTGTTTTCCATACAACACCCAGTGCTCTTCCCCACAAGTGCCCTCCACCATCACCACCACCTCTTTTCCCCC
>NC_043710.1:95066571-95081550 GCF_006229205.1 Suricata suricatta
GAGGGTTTTGATGGTTTCCTGTCTCACATTCAAGTCCTCCAGCCATTTTGATCTTATTTTTGTGTATGGTGTAAGAGACTGGTCTAGTTTCATTCTTCTACATGTTGCTGTCCAGTTTTCCCAGCACCACCTGCTAAAGAGGCAGTCTTTTTTCCATTGGATACTCTTCCTGCTTTGTCAAAAATTAATTGACCGTACATTTGTGGGCCCAGTTCTGGGTTCTCTATTCTATTCCATTGGTCTATGTGTCTGTTTTTGTGCCAATACCATACTGTCTTGATGATGACAGCTTTGTAGTAGAGGCTAAAGTCTGGGATTGTGATGACTCCCGTTTTGGTTTTCTTCTTCAATATAACTTTGGCTAAACGAGGTCTTTTGTGGTTCTTTATGAATTTGAGGATAGTTTGTTCTAGTTTTGAGAAGAATATTGGTGCAATTTTGATGGGGATTGCATTGAATGTGTAGATTGCTTTGGGTAGCAGTTATTATTAGAACAAAACGCTATTTAAATTACTGCTTCTTAGAGTCGTTCCTCAGAGGAAAACAGCATATTATTTTCTGAAACAGTGAAACATATGCAAGTTTGTTCAGAGTTGTAATGAAATCAACATCATTGCACGGTAGAAGGGGGAAGCCATAACTGAATACAGAGACAGAAGATTGAATAAAAATACGGCAAGGTGCCCAGACAAATCTCAAGGTACAGCAGCAGACATGGACTGACAATTAGATTCCCGAGTCACATCTTTGAGTTGGTCTGTTTTTATTTCTCACGTGTAAATCAGTGGCATGTGAGAGTGGGTGTAAATAGGTTGGTGTGCACTCTCTGGAGTGAGACTATTCAATTATTTAGGCAGTCTGTCATGAGGTAATTGTTTATAAATGCAGACGCAAACGAGTTCCTTGTAAGTATATGTAAATGCAAATGTAGATAAAAGGCGTTGCTAATGTCTCCAGAAGGGAAAATGATTAGCAAATTCATAAGGGTCACTCATAATTCTAATGTTAAGACTAATCCTTTGTTCATTTTGAGATATTCCCTAATGCATTTACTATGTGTTTTCAGTGGTAAATGATGATGTGCTTAAATTTATAAAGAGGCACCTGGGTGGCTCAGTCTGTTAAGTGTCTGACTTCGGCTCAGGTCATGATCTCACGGTTCTGGGTTTGAGCCCCTCATCGGGCTCTGTGCTGACAGCTGGGAGCCTGGAGCCTGCTTCAGATTCTGGGTCTCCCTCTCTCTCTGCCCCTCCCTGGCTCATGTTCTATCTCTCTCTCTCTCTCTCTCTCTCTCAAAAAAAAGTAAACATTAAAAATTAAACATTAAAAAAAAGTTATAAAGCAGGAAAGGAAAGAAGAGAAAGGCCATCCTTAGCAGTGGCCGGTGTCTGGTGGCGTCCTTCACTGCTCACGCACAGCTGACAGGTGTCTCGCTACTCATGTCCTGGAACCACTGCCATCAGGTCTGTTCCCAAACTTCACCCACACCTTGCAGAGGCTGATGCTCTGAAGGCTTTAGTTTACAGGCTGATTCAAGCTGAGCCCTTCAGCGATGTCAGAAACTCCTCTTAATGCCCTCCTTGGGCTCCTTCGCTGGGTGGTGCACCTGTGACTAAGTCATGGCCCCAGGGCGTGCACCCACATCCTTAATAGGAAAGTGATCTGGCCCCAAACGGTAGTCTTCACGTTGTATTTTTTTATTACTCGTCCCCTTATATCCGTTGGCCCTGAAGAGGATTTTTCTTCTTAAAATTAACCCTTGAGAAGATGACAGAATCTGTTAAGAACATGTCATGTAAGAGTTTCTGGGATTTTGTGAGGCTCAGCAACTCAGACACTAATGCTCATGGGCTTTAGCAACATACTTCTAAAAGTATGAGCCCCCATCACTGATCTCTCTAATCCAGGGCACTAGGTGCCCACGTAGACGTCTGCTGTGTGTACCACCACCAACACTACCACTGCTAATGATGCCCAGCTGTTCATCATATTCCAGGCACCATGCTAATCTCTTTACATGAATTCCCTCTCATAATCCAGACGACCAAGCCTGGGGTAATTACTAGTATTATCCCCATTTTACACATTTGGAAATAGGCTTACAGAGGTTAAGACAGTAGTAAGTCAGAGCTATGTGGTATTGCTGAGGTTTGAAGCCAGACTACTTGATATAAGATCCCAGTGTCTAAACACCATGGTACTGGGTTTTTTCTATTTAGTCCAGCACCATTATGAATCCTTTCGTATGATGTCTGTTTGTTACATGATTTGCACTACTGGGAACCAGGTTCAGTCACTAATGTTACTGACCCATATATAATATTGGTGATTTCTTAAAAATGAACAAAAAATATATGATCAGTCTTATATACAAAAATGTGACTTTTTTCCTTTTCATTTCATGCTGTGATTAGGAGCCACTTTACACAAATACATGTACACACATGCACACACACACATACACACACACACAGAATATGACTAGTTTCTTTGGGGAACAAAACCTACTTTTAAATCATTATTGATTTATGCCTACATCTTTATGCTACATATTGTTTATAAGTATAAAAAATAGTTCATTGGCATAAAAGACTAGACTATATTCTCAATGAATGCTGCAACCTTGTTAACACTCTTTTTTAAATTGGAAAATGATTACTTCTAGGAGACTGAAAAGAACATATTAAGGAAGGTAGAGCACTGGAGAGTCTGACTATATTTAATCTTATTTGAACTAAGTATTAAAAATACTAGTTTTATGAGATTATTTGAGGGGATATATATCAGAATGGGGCTTATTTATGAACAGCAAAAAATAAAATAAAAAATAACACTGGCTTAAATTAGACATTAGTTTTTCTTTCATATAAAAGAAGTCCATGACTACATTCTTCTAACTTGTATTGGAGTTTGGCTTCCCCAAAATAAATCAAGATATCTACTTGAGCTCTCGCCATTGTACCCACATTAGTACAAAGAAAGCCAATCAAATTAAAGTTAAAATTAAGAAATAGGCCTCAAAATTGTGATGTGAAGCCTATCTATTCATCTATTTATCCATCTATTCATCTACCTATCCATCCATCTATCCATCCATCCATCCATCCAACCAACCATCCATCCATCCATCCATCTTCCTGTCTATCTATATGAATGGCTTCTTGAATCAAGCCTCACATTAGTTTCTTTGGGGTGGTATATAAGTAATTTTAAATAACATTAGTAGTTTTTTAGACTTCTTCAGGGCAGTTTCCCCAGAAAATAATCCTCCAAACGGTTGCCCACAGAGCAAGAGCAGAGGGGCTAGAGCTGTGGGAAGCAGGTAGCATTAAGGCAGGACCTCTAGCACACAGTGCACCAGCAATCACCCTACCCCAGGGCTCCCGAGGGTGCCTTATCTTTGATGTCAGTTGTTCAAAGTGTCTCCAGTCAGAGCCTTGGTGACTTAATGCCTGCAGAGAATCACCCATTTTGTACTGTAGAGCTCTGAGAAGGACAGTTGTCTACTTGCTGGGCCTGAGCGGAAACATATGGGAAGCTACCTACTAGTAAAGACAAACTTTTAAGAAATGTTTTGCTTTCAGCACCACCTCACATTCAGAGGTTACTGGCACCTCCAATTCTTGAAACTTTTCATGTTCTTCAGCACAAAAATGAGCATTTGTTTTTAACTGGGATTTTTTGGCTGTCATGTTCTTGTTTTGTCACACATAGTTAGTTACTATTCCTGTATGTACTTTCCATACTCGAAAGTTAACAGCGTAATGTACTATATCGTCTTGCTTTCCCTTTGTCTTTTTGGTTTTATATTTTAGAATTTTAATACCTTTTTCACTTGGGTTTCCAGCAGGACCATAAGTGTGTGGTGTTAACTAACCATTTATAAATGAACAATCCTAACCTATCTTCTGACACTAGGTTTTCTGTCTGTCTGCACTGAAAATTCTCTTCAGAAGTTAATAACTTTCTTTTCTCAGATCCAGTGGGCTCTATGTGGTGACACTTTCCAGAAATGTGCCTCCATTGATCTTTGTGAGCCTTCTCTCTCTTTAAACATGTCGCATTCTCCAACTCTTTCTTATAAGTGCCGCGCGCCAACTGATTATGCCACTGGAGCCGCCTTCTCCAACTCTTTCTTACTCTCAATGTTTTTCTCTTCTCCTGCATATATCCTGGTCTCTCTGTCTTTGGTGTTCGCTGAAATTCTGACTGTATTCAGTCCTGCTCTTATTCTGCCTCTTAAGTCATCCTATTTCTCTAATTATTTTTACTGCCACTTGCATACTGGTAACCACCAAGTCTGAATCTCCATCCCTGATTGAATTCCTAACCTTTGGATGTACATCCCCCTACTCTGCAATAGACACTTCAGTCCTGCCAACCATCTCAATATGGACATATCATGAGCAGTTCAAAAGCAATATGTCTAATATGACATAGGAGCCCACCGTCTCCTATGTCACGCATGTGCCCTCTCATGGGTACTGGAATTCAGCTGAAGGCATCACTCAGCATTCAAGTTAGGAAAAAAAAGAGGACACTAGCATTTTTCACAGAAGTAGAACCAGGAATACTAAAATTTATATGAAACCACAAAAAAAACCCAAACATCCAAAGCCATCTTGAGAAAGAACAAGGTTGGAAGTATCATAATTCCAGATTTCTAGATATACTACAAAGCTGAGGTCATCAGAATAGTATGGTCCTAGAATAGAAATAGACACATAGGCTGATGGAAGAAAATAAAAAGCCCAGAAATAAACCAACACTTAACGGATCAATTAATCTATGACAAAGGAGGCAAGGATATTCAGTGGGGGAAAAGACAGTCTCTTCAGCAAATGGTGTTGGGAAAACTGGACAGAGACATGCAGAAGAATGAAACTGGACCATTTTCTTACATCACACACTCAAATAAACTTAAAATGGATTGAAGAACTAAATGTGAGACCTGAAATCCTAAAACTCTTAGAAGAACACACAGACATTCATCTCTTGAAGGTCTCCCTTAGCAACATATTTCTGGAATGTCAGCTCAGGTATGAGAAACAAAAGCAAAAATGAACTATTGGGACTTCATCAAAATAAAAAGATACACAGAGTGAGTGATGCCATCAACAAAATGAAAAGGCAACCTACTGAATGGGAGAAAATATTCGCAAATAATGTATCTAATAAAGTGCGAATATCCAAAACATATAAAGAACTCATACCATGGAAAGCCAAAAACCTCCAAATAACCTGATTAAAACAGAGAAACTGAATAGAAATTTCTCCAAAGAAGACACCCAGATGGCCAAGAGACATGTAAAAAGATGCTCCACATCACTCATCATCAGGGAAATAAAAAGACAAGAAATAACAAGTGTTGGCGAGGATGCACGGAAAAAGGAACCCTATGCACTGCTGGTGGGGATGCAAACTAGTACAGCCACTGTGAAAAACAATATAGAGAGTCCTCCAAAAGTTAAAAAACAAAATGGAATAATATATGATCCAATAATTCTACTAATAGGTATTTACTCAAAAGAAAATGAAAACACTAATTCCAAAGGATATATGCAGTGCAATGTGTACTGCAGTGTTATTTACAGTAGCCCAGATATGAGCATCTTAAGTGTCTATCAATAGATAAAGATGTAACACACACATGCACACCTACATATACAGACAAAATGGAATATTGCTCAGCAATAAAAATGGATAAGATCTTGCCATTTATGACAACATGGATGGAACTAGAGGGAATCATGCTACGTGAGGTAAGTCAGAAAAAGAAATAAAAATATCACATCATTTCACTTATAAATATATAAGCAAACAAAGAGCAGAAACAGACCCATAAATACAGAGAACAAACTGAGAGCTGTGGGGCAGGCGGAGCGGGGAAGAAAGGACAAGATGGATGAAGGGAAGTGGACATACAGGCTCCACTTACAGAGCACATAAGCCAGGAGAATAAAAGGCATGGCATGAGGAACATAGTCAATGAGACTGTAACAGGGCCACAGGGTGACAGGGGGTGGCTGCCCCAGTGGTGAGCACCACGTGCTGTAGAGACTTATTTGAATCACTATGTTGTACTCCTGCAACTAATGTAACTAACCCTAGGTGTCAATGATACTCCAATGAACAAAACAGAACAAAACAAAAAGCACGCTATGGAATAAGTTTCTGTTCTGAACAAAAATATATGGATTTACATCAGAAAAAGGCAGTTAATCAAGATTTTACCCTTTCTCTCTCTCTCTTTTGTAAATTTTTTTATTGATTATTTATTTTTGAAGGAGAGAGAGACAGAGCATGAGCAAAGAGGGTCAGAGAGTGAAGGAGACACAGAATCCAAAGCAGGCTCCAAACTCTGAGCCGTCAGCACAGAGCCCAGCATGGGGCTTGAACTCATGAACCACTAGATCATGACCTGAGCTGAAGTCGGATGCTCAACCGACTGAGTCACCCAGGTGGCCCTCCCCCTGCTCTCTGCTATCATGTCCACTAAATCGTTTGCAACTTAATATTTTACTTATTTCAGGGTACCTGAGTGGCTCAGTGGTTGAGTGTCCGGCTTTGGCTCAGGTCATGATCTCAAAGTTTGTGAGCTGGAGCCCCACATCGTAACCCGGAGGCCGGTCCCCGGCTTCGGCTTCGGTGGTACCTGTTTCGTCCGCCCCGACTGGCAGGGCGGAGAATCGTTGCAGGTTCTTTTCCTGAGGGAGGGAGAGAAAGGGCAGGAAGGGGGACACACAGAGAGTGAAGACACAACTCACGGTTTCCGATCAGGCAAGAAAGAGAGAGCTTTATTCAGAAAACTGTCTCTTATAAATGTTTCAAGGTGGGAAAACAAGGCAGCTGACCCAGGTCGGTTGCTAGGAAACAGGGTTAAGGGATTAAGGCTGGAGTAAAAGAGGAACCAGACTAAAGTGTTTTAGCACAGCGCCTGAGGGGCTGATGCTACCCTGCCTGCAGGCGGTTGAGCTTTGGTCTTTTGGCTTCTCTGACAGGGAGTGGCGCTCCCCTGCCTATTTTGCAACTCCCCTCAGGGAGAGACAAATCCTGGTAGCAAACGGCCAAGGAGCTGAATCTTTGCCGCTCCCCACACTGTGCTGACTTATTTCTGATTTTTTTCTCGTTGATTTTTTTGGGGGGGGTGGGAAATGCATGCAAGTTTTCTTTTTTCTTTTTTTTAAATAGTTTATTGTCAAATTGGTTTCCATACAACACCCAGTGCTCTTCCCCATAAGTGCCCTCCTCCATCACCACCACCTCTTTTCCTCCCTCCTCCTTCCCCTTCAACCCTCAGTTCATGTTCAGCATTCAATAGTCTCTCAAGTTTTGCATCCCTCTCTCTCCCCAACTCTCTTTCCCTCTTCCCCTCCCTCTGGTCCTCCATTAGGTTAAACCCCTTCCTTCTGGCTCAGTTTTTAGGTTTATCTGACACTATCTCTTTTCCTTTGGATTCACCTTGATAACTACTATTAGAATGAACTATTTAAAATATAAAACTGACCCTTTTACTACCTAATTCTAAATATTCAGTGCTATCCATTATGTATACTCCAAAGGCCACACTTTCTAGAATAGCAGGCTGAACCATGCTTACTGGCCACTATCCCTATAAAGGAATCTTCCATAACTGTCCCCTGATTTAACTCCAATGGATACAAACTTACTTGTGGTTTTCTATAAACTCAATCCTGTTTCATACTTCGGTGGGTTTGTTTTTTATCTTTGCCAAGAATGTCCCCCCCCCCCCCCCCCGGTTTTCTTTCGCCGCCTCCTATTCAGCTGGACTAGATATGACTTCCAAACACTAAACTGCTGCCTTCTTCATTCTCCCTGGGACGGAAGGACTGATCTTTCCTTTTTCATTCATAACATCTTCTATGTGCCTTCTCACAAAATAGTTTGTTCATCATTATATATTGTGTTATTTGATGTTTTATATTTCTGAAAGACAGAAACCGTCTTATTATTTGGAGAGCCTTAGAATCTAATGTGGACCAGGAAAATAGTTGGCAAAAAATAAAAGGTCTGTTGATTTGCCAAGACATTTTTCTGCAACTCTGCATTCTTTTGCTCGTGGACTTTTGCTCTTGGTTCAAATATTTTGCTCTCACATATATTTCACATGGAGGCTTTCTTTTTGCAAATTCACCTGTTTTCACAGCTGTGGAAAATGCTACCATACTCATGATGAAGTTAATCTTAATACTGACTTAAATAAGGTAGATTCTATGTGGGAACTTGAATTTGAAGATATTAATTCAGCCCTCCAGCTCGCTTATTTCTTTATTTGTTGGAGGAAGAAATAGTACTAGAAGATCATCAAAGTTCTTCTGAAAAGTTCTTAGGATTTGTTAGCTGCTATTTGGGAAAAAAAAGGGGAAGGGTCTTCTAGAAACTTACAAGCAAATAGGCTGACCTGAATATCAGTAGCTCTTTTTTTCTGAAGAGCTAAAATACAGGCATCTGGTTCCTGGAGACAGAAGTGGGGAGCTGGGCTGGGCAATTAAATGATTTCCCATTTTCTAGAATGTGCTGGTAAACACGACTCCATGATCAGAAAGCGTATGTGAGATAATTTGCTTTCCTTTTATCTTCTAAGTTACGACTGAAATCATATAAAATAATATAAAATATCATATTTCTACTGAAAGAAATCATACAAAGGGCTTCACTTTAATATAAGTAATAATATTTGGTTAATAAGGAAAATCACAAGGTAAAATCTAGAACTAATGAGGCCTATTTCCCAAACTAAAGCAGTTTCAGTCAGTAATTTATGAGCCGCCATGACACGTTTTTCTCTTGTGACCAATTCATAATTTGCCTCTGCCGCAATCTATTAGAGATAAAAACAATTTCCCAGGGTTTTAATTCTTCCTGCATATTCTAATTGCTTCCAGCTGTAGCCAAGCTCATTCTGGATGAACCTTCGCATTCAGAGGCATTAAAAGGAAGAATCAGGGCTCCAATTGTATCCAATTTAAAAATATAATCTGGGTGCTGTAATATATGTTATCGGGCTCACATTAAACTTCGCAGCAACCCTCTCGACCGTCTTGAAAGTAGCTGATGAAGGAAAGAAAATATACGGACATATTCTCCTTCCCACCTTTGCTGTTTTGAGTGTTATTTATCATCATGTAGTTTTGTATAGCATTAAGGATGCTCTTAATTCCTTTCCAAGCAGAAATGTCTGAAGCAGTTTACTTTAGGGTACTGAGAATCCATGCTTCCTTCATAGATGAGCTTTCCGATTTTACAGAGCACAGGGTGTCTTTTCTAAGTTGCCACTTTTTTTAATTTTTAAAAAAATTTTTAATGTTTTTTAAAATTTATTTTTGATAGACAGACACTGCACAAGGAGGGGAGGGTCAGAGAGAGAGGGAGACACAGAATCTGAAGCAGGCTCCAGGCTCTGAGCTAGCTGTCAGCATAGAGCCCACCGCCGGGCTCGAACCCACGAATCGTCAGATCGTGACTTGAGCCATAGGCAGATGTTTACCTGACTGAGCCACCCAGGTGCCTCTCTAAGTGGTCCACATCAAATGGTTCAGAGATGATGCAGTTATGTCCACATTTTAGATGACAGATGCCTTCTTGACCTCTTCCATTGCTGTGGGACTTTACTTCTGGTGTGTGCGTGTGTGTGTGTGCATGTGTGTGTGTGTGCATGTGCTTATGGGAGTGTGTTAGGGAATATAACCTCCAGAAATAGGGAATCCCTTTGATGGGAATGTGGGAAGGAAGAAAAAAAAAAGAAGTCAGCACCAGTGTATGGCAGCTTCCTTATAACCTTGCTTTACGCTGTCATCACTACTTAGCTGGTATAACCTATTAATTTGCTAGAACTGTTTTAACTACCACTAACCTGACAACTAAAGACAAGAGAAATGTATTTTAGCACAGTTGTGAAAACCAGAATATTCTAGCACAGTTATGAAAACCAGAATATCTATCACAGTTCTGAAAACCAGAATATTCTGCCACAGTTGTGAAAACCAGAATATTCTACCACAGCTTTGAAAAACAGAATATTCCATCACAGTTCTGAAAACCAGAATATTCTACCACAGTTCTGAAAACCAGAATATTCTACCACAGTTGTGAAAACCAGAATATGCTATCACAGTTGTGAAAAACAGAATATTTATCACAGTTCTGAAAACCAGGAGTAGAAAATCCAGGTGTTAGTGGGCTGTGCTCCCTCTCAAGGCTCTAGGGAAGGATCTTTCTCACCTCCCCCAGCTCCCGGTGGCTCGCTCCCTGTCTCTGGGCTTATGACTGAAAAGTTCCAGTGTCTGCTTTCATCTCCTCATGACTTCTCCTCTGTCCCATATCTTCTCCTCTGTCTCATATAAAGACATTTGCTAGTGCACTGAGGGCCCACCAGGATAATTTCACCCCAAAATCACTAACTTATTTACAAAGAGTCTTTGTGACAAATAGGGTCACATTTACGGTTCCAGTGGTTGGGATGCAGATGTATATTTTTTTGAGTTGGACCACCTTCCAGTCCACTATGAATTAGGCTGTGTCGCCAAGTATATAGCTAACGGGAAATATTACCCAATTTTTTGGACCTGGCAACCAGCTCCCTATGAGTATCCTTATGTGAGAGGGAAAATGGAGAATGTCCTGAGTGCTCAGGAAAATATTAATTTAAAAAAAAAAGTGCAATTGGCTGCTGCTTATCTTCAAACCATGGACTGAGGAGAAATGATGCTCAAAGGAAATATGCTGAGGCTGAGTTATCTCGTGATTCTCTTGTACACATTCCAAAGAATCCCATAAGGAACCAAGAAGGTCATAAATCAATGCATTTCAATCTTTAGTGTCAAGTTGATAGATAGATCTTTCTCCATGTCTACAAAACTTTATTGAGTGCCTACTGTATACCAGCTATTCTTTAGTGTAATCTGTTACAAACACAGAGAGGCCATCGTGTTGTGGGCCAGATAAAGGATGTGGTAACTCAGGTCTGCAAACTCCCAGCTCTTGGTTATTACTCACAGTGAGAATATGGTATGTGGTGGAAAGGCCAAAATAAAAAGTGGAAAAAAAAAACTAGCAAACGTAAAATTCTAAACAGATTCCTAAAAGCCATATTGTACTCAATGGAAAGTACTGGATACTTGAATGGTTCTGGATGTTTGAAAATTAAATGTCAGAGCTGTATCTCTTGTCTGTTTAGCACAGGTTTTGTTCACAGCTTGCTTTAAAGAAAGAAAGGATAACAATATTAATACTGTTAGGGATCAACACATAGAACTGAACATTAGAATACGATATTGCCATGTTCTCATACCACAGCATGGAAAAAGAAAGTTGTGATTAATATATACACTTTCTCTTACCATAGCTATTAGAGAAAGATGATTTTCAGCATTTACAGAAACTGTAACAATATAAGGCCCTTCCAAACAGGACTCATTCACATTCCAAATTTTCATGACAATGATACGTCACTTTAGGTGATTTTTTTTAATATTTCAGCTCAAATGATATGTCCATAAAAGTTGACATTTTCTAGAGAAGAGGAAATACTCAGAACAAGGGTTGATGTATACATTTTTTTTTCATTGTTGCTTTTTCTCTGTTCCTTGCACTCTTTTTACTGGTTTAAAGTCATGGCAGTCTCCCACCTTCTGACATGTCAAACGAAAGAACATCCCAGTAAATACATTAGCTGTCTCTTAAATTCTTCTTTCAACACCAGGCTCTTCCCTTCTGTGCATTTAATCAAGTTTGTAAGGCAATTAACTCGCCTAATCTCTGCAACCATAACTGTAAGTGTTCTGACTTTAACACATAGCTCTTTATAAATGTACTCGCTGTTTCTTCATTTCCTGTGCACTAACGTCAGATTTGGTCTTTACCAAAAGCTGGTTTTATTTCAGAAGGAATTTCAAAGTCGACCAGCATCATAACAACAGAGCTTGGCTTCCGCTTCCTTTTCTGCTCAAGAGGCAGAAAACCACAACTGGTAATGTTGGTCACTTATGTTTAAATCAAGTGATCTCCAGGAAGCGGAGTGAATACATTCCCATCATGCCAGGATGCGTTCGAGAGTTTATTTGTTGGCCTCGGTGTCTCTTGCTCAAGAGTTGCAGAAGGAGGTTTCCATACTGCGTGCTTCCCCAGTGACTTTATCGGGCAATCTTTAGATCATTCCCCTGCACTAGGGACCCTGCATGGCTTTTCTAGGGGAATGCCCTTTTCCTTTTTCGGAAAAAAATAAATCCCAATATTTCAACTCTCTGATGAGGCAGATCATCAAATAATGATAAGTGAATAAGCAGAAACATAATTTGTATTTTTGGAAACATGTTTATATCTTAAAATAAGCTAAAAATATTGCATAATTTTCTTTCCATATGGCTCACTGGAATCTCAATATTTCCTATTGTCTGCTAGAGAATGAACTTCCTTAGTTCTTTTTAAATTTCAAAGCTATTTCTGGATCTCAGTTATAATGCACAGACTGAATCATTCACATTCTTTCTGAGACTTGGGTTGGCTCAAGGCCAAGGAATTTAGAGGAATTTCCATGAATCTTATTTTAGTTCTATCTTCTAAAAGGCCATGAATTATCTTCAGAGAATATCTGTAAGCAATAGTTAGATAAGATCATTGCTTTTACTTCAACAACTCACCTGAAGGAAAATACACTTGTAAAAAAAAAAAAAAACAACACCTTTGTGACTAGGTAAGCTATCACAGGCTCTGCACTCACAGTCCTGAGTTCAAATTCCAGTTTTACCAAACTGGCAGTTGTGTGACTTTAATAAACCTTTATCGCTTTGCCCAGAGCTTAACTTCTTCACTTCTAACATTGAGATCTGGCAGTTCAAAATCTCAAAGGATTACTTCAACAATTAAATGAGATAACATCTATGAAGCCCTTGTACAGTGCACACATAAATATTATTGTTAAAACCTACCCACCAGAATAAATCATATAAGAATAATATTTGGAGAAAACATCTCTTTGGTCTTCACAAAAAGGCCACCAATAATAAGACTAAGAAATGAAGGTACAGCTGGCAATAAGCATAAACACAGAACGTCTGTTCAGCGAGAAACGATGTGCCAGCAACTTTTTAAAAGAACACTTTGTGTTAGCTATTATCTTATATTTTTAAAATATTGTTTATTTGACTTTTAAAACAAGCACACTGTCGAGACATTTTAGACCAAAACTAGCAGATCTGGGTGAGGTAGAACTGACTTTAATAACTAATTGTTTTAAAACCTACAAGGCAATATCTATCATTTTGCTAATATTTCTCTGAATGTGCTCTTGACATACCTTTTCTGCCCACTGTCTTCTAACTGGGTTATTCTGGGCAGTTAGCATATAATAAATGTGTGTGCTGAGTAATTCACTATTTGTGGGACTAACTGAACATAAAGGGGTTTTTTTTTAAAGTAATCAGCTGCTTCTGGGGTATTTCATGGCCCTAAACTTGAAATATTAATTAATACTTTAAAAAGCTACACTTTTTATTTTTACTCCTACATAAGTACCGAGGCCATCTAACTCTGGAAGTATATAAAGTGCTTTTGAGCAGTAGTTTCATTTTGTTCATAAAGATGTGCCTGTCACACTTTCTGAAACTTGCCAGTGAATGCATTATCATCAGTTTTATCAGTCTCCTTGCAGTGCATCATTCCAGAGGTGTGTAGGTAAGCACCAGTTTCTCAAAGAATAGAAGGAAGGCATGTGGCCCACTGGCCTAGAATTAATTATGTGCATGTCAGTAAGCAGGGTTTAAATGTTTATCATTAATAAAATGGGGATACATCAGATCATGAGAATAATGATGACAGTCATAAAGGAAGCTCAAAAAGTGTCATATTCCTACCTTGAAACAGGTCGTGCCATGTAATGTGCAAAATGATATTTACATAACTTAGAGTTTTAGGGGCTTGATCTAAGCAGAAACGTCTGGAGATATACCTGCATCAACACATGGTTGAAACGAGGGAACTGTGTCTGATGCAAAGTTTAAAAGTAAGTTCTTATGAATCCTTGTAAACCTATACATCTAGGTAGAAAGTTTTGTGGTCAAGAACTTGTATGTTTTATATAGATTGACAGAGAAAATATTGACCAGAGAACCAGGTTGTACTATAAAATGTTGCTCATATTCAGAGGTAATTTCCTGATATAAACTAATATGTCTTGGAACGTATGAAAATATACAAATAGTAATTGATCAATCAGCCAGTCAATTAATTAATGTACTTATGCTTGACTAGAGAGACAAATAAAGAAGTCACTTCCACTAAAATATATATCTCCAGTTTAGAAAGGGCTACAACAACGTTTGAGGCATTGAAAGGAATTTTCACTTTCTCTTATTTTTATAAAGTTTATTTATTTTGAGAGAGATACAGAGAGAGACAGAGAGATTCCCAAGCAGGCTCAACACTGTCAGCGCAGAGCCCCATGTGGGGTTCATACTCATGAACAGTAAGAACACGACCTGAGCCAACATCAAAAGTCAGACCCTTAGCTGACTGAGCCACCCGGGTGCCCTGAACTTTCTCTCATTTTGACGTGTGGTCTGTGTCCAGAATCCAAAATACACCTATGGCATCATCAGGCTGATTTCAAGACTGAACAGTCCCTAAGATGTTGATCTCCCTTAATCCTTGAATCCGAAAGTAATTATGACAGTTTTCTAGGTTATGTATTATTTAATAGTAAGAAAGAATGAAGCAAATCACCCATTTATCTGGCCTTCACTGTTAATCCAGAGGGTTCTGATGGCAGACACTGTGGTGTCCACACCTCAGCACACACTCTCCTTCTGCTCTTTACTCTAGCCTCACTCACTTGTTTGCCAGTCTTCCAAAATGTAAGGTTCCCCCCGGGGGTACGCAATGTGATGTGCCTGCTGAAATTGACAGACAATTTACAGGACACTCAAAGGTACTCATGGCTTACTAGCATGCTTTTTTTTTTTT
>NC_043710.1:95081650-95162809 GCF_006229205.1 Suricata suricatta
CCCATCAAGGCTCTGCACACAACAGCACAGAGCCCAACGCAGGGCTCCATCCCTCAACCCTAGCTAGGATCATGAGCTGAGCCAAAATCTGGAGTTGGAAGCTTAACCAACTGAGCCACCCAGGTGCCCCTAAGTTTTTTTAAATAGTTACAGACTTCATTCTTTTCCCAGAAATACAGTGATGAAGAGGATACTGTTCAGGATAATATTTAGCCCATACATGCTCCAGCCTGGGACTGGGAGAAGCTAGCAGAAACATCAGGAGGCACAGATCAGGAAAAGGCCCATGAAGAGATTGCTCTCTCCAGCAGGACCAAGGGAAACGATTACACAACAGTCCCTCTGCTTCAGACAAACACCGTGGAACCCCCCAACAGCCATCTTCCTCCAGCCAAGGCCACGTGGGAGACCCAGGCTCCTGCACTCCAGGGGTCAGGATCTCGACTCCAGTGCTGAGGGGGTGGGACCTAAACGCCAGGGCTGGGGGTAGGGGTCGAACCCGTGTGCCTGCACTGAGCGAGGGTAGGGTGGGAGTGGGTTCGGAATGGAGCTCCTGTGCTGAGGGGTGGTCTGGACCTGAGCTCCTGTGCTAGGTGGTGGGGGGGGGTGGTAGGGACCAGGGCTTCTGTGCTGGGGGCGGGGGGTCAGGACCCGGGCTCCTGCACTGGGGGGTCAGGACCCGGGCTCCTGCGCTCAGGGGGGTGGAGACCAGCATCTCCCATCCGGAATGTTGAGGGAGGTGCTGTAGGAGCCCGGCCTTCCCTGCTTGCTGAGCTGGCCACAAGACCATGTTAGTGGAGAGCAGGTGGGAAGTCTGGCCTCTCCCTCTCCCAGAGTCTAGGGAGTCACCGCCTGCTTGGGTGTCTCAGGAAACCTGCTGTGAAACTGGGCCTTCAGGACCCATCAGCAGCAAGAAGCCTGTCCGGGCTGTAAGAGCCAGGCTGGGAGCGGAAACGAGGTGCTCGTCCCCGGTGGGGTGGCATCCGTGGAAACCTCCACTCCCAGGGGCAGGACGGAGATGCAGCCCTCACCCCCAGGGTCACCGGAGACCCATGCGGGGCCGGACTTCCACTGCCGCCGGGAAAAAACAAGACGACACAACTTTCTTACTGCTAAGTGTCAGAGGATGCCGCAAAAACACAAGATTTACATAAGGTCCACGTCCTTATACCATCATACACAAATATTCACGTTTTAATCACACCATGGATCAGAAACATCTCCACTTAAATGACAAAGGACAGTCAAGATGCCAACATGAAGACAACACGGATGTTAGATCATCTGACAAGAAGTGAGGGGCGCCTGGGTGGCTCAGTCGGTTAAACCTCCGGCTTCGGCTCAGGTCAGATCTCACGTTCGTGGGTTCGAGCCCCGCGTCGGGCTCTGTGCTGACAGCCAGCTGGGAGCCTGGAGCCTGCTTCGGATTCTGTGTCTCCTTCTCTCTCTGCCCCTCCCTCTCTCATGCTCTGTCTCTCTCTGTATCAAAAATAAATAAAACATTTAAAAAAAAGTTTAAAAAAAAGAAGTGAAACGCACCACCATGAAGATACTTCAATGAGCAAGTAGGAACATGATTGAAAGAGGTGAAAAAACAAATAAAATATGGAACTATGGAAATGTAGAAAGCAAAATTAAAATGAAATGCCATCTACCATTTACAGCTCCTCAATGAAAATTAAACACTCAGGTGTAAATCCATGGAAACATGTGAAGGACCTATATTCTAACTTGTAAACTGTGAAAGAAATAAAAGATCTAAATGAAGACACGACACATTCAGGGATCGGAAGTCTCAGACACTGAAGATTTTACTTCTGCCCAAATGTATGTCTGTGTATAATAAAACAGAAACATATACCTGTATTTTATATCAATACAGGTATGACATAAATATGTAACTAAAATATAAAACATATTTTTATATTATATATAGCTGATGCCTTTCTTATAAAATTATAGGAACAATTTTCATAGATTTAGACAAAATTTGTTTGGAAAGATGAACTAGAATAGCTGAAATAATTTTGAAAAAAGCAGAAAAAGTGGAAGGTGTAACTCTAAGTAGTTTTAAGGCACAGCACAGAGCTAAGAGACCTGTGAGGTGCTGGCGAAGCGATAGACACACAGACGGATGAAATTGAGGCGAGAACTCGGAAACAGACCTCAGACGACTACAATCAGGTGACTGATTTCTTTACAAATGGGGAAAAGCAATTCAGCAGAGAAAAGATAACCTCTGAACAAAATAGTGCTGGAGCGTTAGATATCCATCGCCAAAAAAAAAAAAAAATCATATAAACAAATATACAAAGAAATAAGAAACCTTTACCAATCTTCACAACTTATACAAAAATTCACTCAAAATTGATCATAGGCTTAACTGTCAAATATAGAACAGTGTCACTTTTGGATTACAACGTCAAGGAAATCTTTAAGATGCAGAGCTTGGTGACAATTTCTGAGACAAAAACCCAAACACATGATCCTTAGGAGAGAACATGATAAACAGAACTACATCAAAACTAAAATAAAAATTTACTCTGCAAAAGACTGTTCAAGAGGATGAAAATATAAGTTATAGATTCTGCAAAAATATCTCCAAAGCATTCCTCTGGCAAAGGTCCCATATCTAAAATAAATTACGAACTCTTGTTGGGAGCTGTCTGATCTCACCGGTTGAGCGGAAATTCCCGGTGAAGGTACGGCAAGTTTGCATGATCTCTTGCCCCCAGGCAGCCACCAATATTTACCCTCTTGTAACTTTCATTTCTGCTTGGGCACCAAACCTCGGAGTGCTGTGCTGATTAGCGTCAAAAGCAGCCTGTCCCCCTGCCCTGTTCCTGAGGCTTGACTGCACCTGGTCAGGGAAAAGATGAGTAAACTAGATACACCCTAATGCGACTAAGGCAAGCAATACACACCTTTCCTCCTCGCTGAGCAATTAACGGATAACTTACTACTTTCTAAGCCTGGACATAGTTGCAAAAGTCACTACTGTGATAAAATGTATCATTCCTCTTTGGGACTGTGAGAGCAGGCATTATGTCTCCTGGGGATCCTGTTTTTCAGGGAACTTTCTTTTATAGTAATAAACAGCCTAATGATCCTCACTCATAAAAAGCTCACCTTTGCTATTTGCTTCTTGGTTAAAAGTCACTTCCTTAGGGATATCTGAGGTTTTGTATATCCTGGTCTTAAAAAATACCTGCCCCTCCCATATTATAGTGTGAGTGCCTGTAGCTAAGTTTTTATGACAATCATGACTATTAGAACTGTAACTTCTGTAGAATCCATGTTCTGGAAAATTGTAAAATGATCAGAAAGAAACTCCAGGCTCTCTCATCTCTCTCTCATGCTGACACCGTCCATCCTTCAGGGAACCCTGGACCTGCTGGAGCTGGACTCTGGCAAACTCTATAAATTCTACAGTTAAAAAAAAAACAAACCCAAACAATCCAGTTAGAAAATGGCAAAAATAGGGGCACCTGGGTGGCTCAGTCGGTTAGGCATCCGACTTTAGCTCAGGTCATGATCTCACGGTTTGTGGGTTCGAGCCCCACATTGGGCTCTGTACTGACAGCTCAGAGCCTGGAGCCTGCTTCTGATTCTGTGTCTCCCTCTCTCTCTGCCCCTCCTTGACTCATGCTCTGTCTCTCTCTGTCTCTCAAAAATAAATAAGCATTTAAAAAAATGAAAGAAATTGCCAAAAATAATAAAGAGACATTTCTATAAATAGAATATTCAGATAGAGATTAAGCACATAATACAAATATTCAACATCACTGGCCATTAGGGAAATGCAATTAAAGACCACCATGAGATACCCTTACATACCTGTAAGCGTTGCTGAAATTTAAAATATGGACAACACAAAAGTGACCAAGGATGTGGAAAATTGGAATGTCATACAAAACTTCTGAGAACGTAAAATATGGAAGAGCCATCATGGAAAATTTTGGCATTTTCTTTAAAAAGTGACCATACATTTACCATTGCACAGCCTGCACCTGTGGACATTTTATTCAAGAAAAATGAAAACTCTGTCTACACAAGAACCTGTACCTGAATATTAATAATAGCTTATCTATAAGAGCCAAAAAATGAAAGCACATGCATATTCCTCAAAAGGTAAAGTTTTAAACACAGTTGTATAGCCATACCATGGAATAACACAGCAATAAAAAGGAACAGACCACTGATATGTGCACCAATTTGGATGAATCTCAAAAGCATCATGAGACATGAAAAAAATCTAGTTTTGAAAGAACAAATACTGTGTGTTTCCACTTACATAAAACCCTTGAGATGATAAAAGCATAAAGACGTTGAACAGATAAGTGTTTGTCAGGGTTTAGGAAGAGTGGGGTAAGGTGGTGAAGATGTAACTTGAAAAGGGTATCTTGTGGGAGTTCTTTCCAGCGATAGACTCATTCTGTACCTTGACTACTGTGACAGGTGGAATCTACACGTGTCATGAACTGATAGAGAAATATGCATGTGCTGATGTCGATCTGGCTCTCACATTGTATGATGATTATGTCAGACGCAACCACGGGGAGACATAGGTAACAAAAACGGGGGTCTCTCCATACTATCTGTGCAACTTCATGGGAATCTATAATTATTTCAAAATAAAAAGTTTTTCAAAGTTTTAAAGTCTCTGTACAATAAAAGGCTTAGGAAGTACTGCATACAGCAGCTCAGCTTCAAGAATCACACAATATTATCAGTACCTGAAAGTTCCCGATGGGTTTCATAAATAAAAAAAATATTGGAATAACTTCACCATTCCTAAATTTAAAAAAATTTTAATGTGTATTTTTAAACTTATTTTGAGAGAGAAAGAGACAGAGTTCGAGCAAGGGAGGGGCAGAGAGAGGAAGAGAGAGAATCCAAAGCAGGCTCCACACTGTCGGCACAGAGCCTGACACAGGGCTCAAACTCACGGACCCTGAGATCATGGCCTGAGCTGAGATCAAGAGTTGGATGCTTAACTGACTGAGCCACTCAGGTGCCCCCTCACCATTCCCAAATTTTAAGTCACAGAACATCACTTGGGGGGCACCACTCTTGGTTTTGGCTCAGGTCATGAGTTAGAGCCTGGCATCGGGCTCTGCACTGAAAGCACAGAGCATGCTTGGGGTTCTCGCTCCCTCTCTCCCTGCCCCTCAAACCCACTCATCCACACAGGGCACAGGTGCTCTCTAAACAAACAAACAAATAAAACAAGGAGCACAGCTTGGGCATTTCTTCTGTAAGGAGGAAATGGTGGCTAGCATATATAAATATGAAGGAAATGAAATTTGGCCACAACTTAGTTCTAGAACTATGGATAGGGAAATTGTACAAACCGAAGAAATACTACTATTTTCTCATTTAGTTAATAGAATTGAATGGAGAAGGATGAAAAAGAAAGTTTTAAAGTATATTCCTTAAACTGAGAACAGACACTGGGAATAAGAGACACTTAAAAGGATTTTGAGCTCAGACTTAAAAAGAAAATGGCAGAAGCTCTTGAAGAACATGAAAAGATAAACGTGCTGTAGCTCTCCACAGAACAGTCAGTTGTCATCCTGTTTTCAGGAACTGAGGGTTAACAACACTTTCTAAGCAAATTGGTTTTCCACCTTGCCATTTTTGTGATGAAATAATTTCAGTTCTTATGAGTCTTCATTTTAATTCTCTATATAAAAAGCATAGGAGATTGGGGCACCTGGGTGGCTCAGTTGGTTGAGCATCCAACTTCCGCTCAGGTCATGATCTCACCATTGGTGGGTTCGAGCCCTGCGTCGGGCTCTGTGCAGACTGCTAGCTCAGAGCTTGGAGCCTGCTTCAGATTCTGTGTCTCCCTCTCTCTCTCTATTCCTCCCCCACTCACACTCTTTCTCTCTCAAAAATAAAATAAACAATGAAAAAAAATAAGTTTGAAGTCAAAATATTCTTGAAATTTGTGAACAATTAAAATCTCAAGATAGCTATTGTTTGAAATTAAAATATCTCATCTCTTAATAACTGAGACATGCCTTTGAAACACATTTTAAGGAACTGGTATGAAGACAAAATCAGTAACTATAAAGTAAATCTACAGCCATTAGATATAATACTCTGGAAAATAGGAATATTTATTTCTTAATCCTAATGTTAAAAAATAAACTATATTTTACAGCATTTTTAACTTCATAATATAATTGAGCAGAAAGGAGAACCCCCATATCCCCAGTGCCCAACACCCACAGCCTCCCCTCTATCAAAACCCTGCATGAAATTGATACATTTGTTGCAAGTGGTGAACCTACATTAACTCATCATCAGCGCCCCAAGTCCACAGTCTTGGTCGCATATGCTATGGTTTTTCACAAGTGGGTGACACATATCTATCATGAAAATCCCATAAACAAGGATTCACTGCCCTAAAATCCTCTGTTCTCTGTGCAGCCATCCCTCTTTTCTCTGTAACTCCTGGGAAGCACTGATCATTTAACTCTTACTATAGTGCTTACTTTTCCCAGAATGTTACAGTACTGGAATCACATAGTAGGTAGCCTTTTCAGGTTGGCTTTTTTTTCCACACAGGAATATGCATTTAAGGCTTCTTCGGGTGTGTTTATGGCTTGGTGGCTCATTTCTTTTCAGTGATGAGTAACATTCCATTGTATAAATGTACCACTGTTGTTTGGACCATACGCCTACTGAAAGACATCTCTTTGCTCTAAGTTCTGGCATGATTAAAGCTACTGTAAATATCTCTGCACAAGTCTTTACGTGGACATAGGCTTTCGTTAAATAAAAAGGTTTATTGGTATAATCGATATAATGAACCACTATTTTATAGATTTAAGGTATACAACCTGATGATTTGAGATATGTATACGCCATAAAGTGATCATCACAATCAAGCTAACGTAGCCACCATTTCACACTTTGTGAGTGTGAGCACGTGTGAGATCAAAACACTGAAGACCTATCTTCTTAGTAAATTTCAAACAGCCAGAACAGTATTGTTTATTATGGTCACTGGACTGTATATTAGCTCTCTGGTACTTAGTCTTCATATACAATAGAAACTGCAGTTTTAGACATATTTTCAACCCCTCTGGGTAACAACCAAGAGACCTTATTGCTGGTCAGATGGTAAGAATAAGCTTATTTTTGTAAGAAACTGCAGCCTGGCTTCCAAAGATGCTGTATCATTTTGCATTTCCGGCCACAGGGAATTAAAATTTCTGTTGCTCCACATCTTTGTCAGCATTTCATGCTGTCATCACTCTCACAGGTGTGGTCCTCTTTTATTTTGCAATTCCCTAATGACACGTGATGTTGAGCACCTTTTCATATGCTTACTTCTCACGTGCATACCTTCCTGAGGAAATGCCTGTTAGGGTCTTCAGCCTATTTTTTAATTGGGTTGCTCATTGGCTTATGGTTGAGTTTTAGGCGTGCTTGATACATTTTAGATAACGGTCCTTTATCATATAATCTTGGCAAGTATTTCCCCCCAGTCTGTGGCTTGACAACATTCTCTATTACTGCGTTTTCATAAATATTCCCTTCATTAAAAATAAATTTGGAAGACTACTGGTTAAAGCAGAGGTCTTCCTAAGTCAAACAAAATGTCCATCACTACTTGAAAAATACTAGAAATTATTTGGTGTTGTATTTTCATATTGGGTTCAGACAAAAACTTCCTTTAAAAAACAAACAATGAGAAGCCTCAGTGTTTTGCTGTCTGTAGCTACTTCCTTTGTCTTCTTTCTTTTTTCCCTACATTTTTTCTTCTTATTTAAAAAAAATACCTCTCTAGATATGTGATAGATAGATAGATAGATAGATAGATAGAAACACATATATATATACATATTCAATTAAAATTTAGCTATTTTGTGGTTTTAGTAATAAGTCTTTAAATTTTGTAAATATTAAACCAATAATCTCAGCACTATTTAGTTTACTTTTCCACTAAATTTCTACTCATAGCAAGTTGTATGTCTGGTTTAAATTTTCTATTCCGTTAATTTTTATAGTAGTATGATCATCTTTGATTACTGCAGTTATCTAATAGTTTTTGATAGTTTCATTTAAACTCCCATCATTTTATTTCACTTTAAAATTTTCCTTTTCTCCTGAGTGAACTCCAGATTCACTCTGATTACTCTAAAATTAATGTAGGACGGCACCATAAGTGTAGCAATTCTACACATTAATTTGGGAGCACATTTTACTGCATTTACTTTTCTTGAAACATTATAGATAAGCTTATCTTTTCAAACATTAAAAAAAATTATATATAGAGAGAGAGTGGAGCAGGGGAGAGGGACAGAGTGAGAAAGAGAGAGAGAGAGAATGAGAGAATTTCAAGCAGTCTCCACACTCAGTGTCGAGTCTTACCCAGAGCTTGATCCCATGACCCTGGGATCATGACCTGAACCAAAATCAAAAGTCAGATATTACCCAATTAAGCCACTCAGCAACTCCAAGCCTATTCTTTATATGCAAATGAAACTTGCATGTGCATACCACGTTAGAAATCCACAGGACCCCAAGACAAATGAACACATACACATATAAACATGTATGCATGTTCATTGCAGTGAACTCAATATAGCCAAAAAGTGAAAACAATCCAGATATTTATCAAGTGATGAATGCATAAGTAAAATGTGGTACAGTCATTAAATAATCTTATTTAGCAAAAAGAGGGGGGGAAATGGAACGAAGTACTGATACACCCTAATACAGCAGGTAGGAAACTTGAAAACATCATGCTACGTCAGAAAAGCATATCACAACGACCATAAACTGTATGATTCTACTTATGTGGAATGTCCAGAAAGAAATTTTTCCGAGACAGAAAGTAAATTATTGATCACTCAAGTCTAGGAGTGCTCAGGGAAATTGCCAGGAACTACTACAAAGTTCACCATTTCTTTTATTCTTGGTGTGAGGAAAATTTTCTACAATCAATATGGTGATGGTTTAACTTTGTGAATATACTGAAAACGACTGAGTCACACACTTTAAATGGGTATGAGGCATGCATGGTGTGTGATTGTACCCAATAAAGTTATTTAAAAAAAATACACAGGAACTCAATGTGCCTTGACATAGTCATGTTACCTTTGCTCTTCTGCAGAGGTAAGCGCTTGCCTTACTTTGGTATTTATTATGTCCTTGCATGTTTTTATATAGAGTACAAAGTATCAAGGTTTGTTTTGAAACTTTATAAAAATGTTATATTACATATGTTCTTTTACAACCTTCTTTTTGTTTCCGGAATGTGATGTTGGATATTTTTCCGTATGTTCACCTATAAAACTAGAATTCATTTATTTTATCAATTATCTAAAGAAATTATAATTGACTTATCCATTCAACATAGGTTATTTTCTTCCTTCTTTCCCTCTTTCCTCTCTCTCTCTCTCCCCCTCCCTCTCTCTTCCTTTTTTCCTTCCTTCTGGGGTCCTTCCTTCTTCTCTCCCCCTCCCTCCACCTTCCTCCCTCCCTTTCTCCCTCCTTCTGTCCTTTCCTCCCTCTCTCTTTCTGTATAACAGACAATGGCCCTGTGACACACAGTATTTATCCTTTAAAATAAGTAATGCAGCAAGTTCCTACCACTTTTATTAAGGTCTTTATTGTTCTTTAGCAATATTTCATAATATTCTGCTATAGATGCCATTCCTATAGATATTCTTTCTAGATATTATATATGGACTGTTGCTTTTGTGAATCGGATAATTTTTCCTTCTATATATTTAACTGGTTATATATAAATATATACAAATTGTTACTTGTTTAATATTCATTTTGTTAACTTCTTTAACAAAAGTTCTAAGTGTTTTTGTTTGATCCTTTTAAGTTTTCTAAAATAGTAGAATGTAATCTCTTTTCAATTGCTGTACCCCTATTTCTGTTACATGACTCATTGTACTAATGAGGTGCTCCAGAATTATGGTATTAGAAAGACTCTATCTTTTTTCACTATCTGTTTTTTCCCAACTCACCGTGTAAGTGGATAGTGGTTCAAAATAGATGTTTTAAATCCATATAATAAATTACCTTCTATCAAAAGTTTACTAAAAGTTGCTTCCTTTTTGTTCTGGAATCTATAGAGGTTGATATATTTTCCTCATATTACCTATAAATAGGTTTTTAAATATTTAAGTCACCATATTCTAAGAGATTATTTAGAATACTTGCTCAACAAAATTATTCAGAGGTTTTGATCATTTCCTTCTAATTTCTTAATGTCCCCTAGCAAATGGCCACTAAAAAAATTCACACACAATGGACTTTGCAATTCCTTAGATATTCCATCTGTCAGTTCACAGTTAAGATTCTCTAATGAGTTGCCACTCAACAACGTTCTCCCTATCATGATTTTCTATGTGAGAAATGTTTCACCCTCCATTCTTATCTACTTCTGATCCCTTAAGTATAACCTGGTGATTGCTCAATCACACTGTGACAATCAGTCATGATAACAGAAACCTTGAAGATTAAAATGATAATTTATTCTAATTGATCAATTTCTGTTAGATACAAGGTTTGTAGTAGGACTATGTATGCAGGCTGTTGACCCCCAATAGTGCCCAGCTGAAGGGAGGAGCAGAGGCCACGCTGAAGCGACCGCTGTCCTTACCAGGCTGGGTGTCATGGCCTTGACGGAGTGCTTGTTCTCATTTGCCAGAAGTACGACTCTCTAGGAACAAAATAGGGCTACTGATTGGTATCTGATCTTTATTTTTATCTCTGTATTTCATTAGAGGAGTGTCTGAAGGAGCCAGGAATATGCTTCTAGAACATCTGTTACTGGGGTGACATGTAATTTATTGCCCAAATAGGGACACTTTGGCAAGCAAAAGGAAGAGTGTTTTTAATAATTACACGGGGGCAACAGGAGTAAATTTAAACCTTTCTGAGTAAATCAGGCATCTGGTCAAGCAAGCTATTATATATTTGAGAACTCTCCTAATGAAGAGGAATAAAAAATGAGACAGAGATAGGTCAGTGCCTGCACCGCAGAGGTAATTTAAACAAACAAAAGATGAAATGATATGTCAGCATAGAGGATGTATGTTTATAAAAAAGTCAAGAAGTAGTAAGCTCTCCACTTCGGAAAATGGTTACTCAGTCTTGCTCTATATATGCCTCTTTCTTTCTATCTTTTCTCTCCTCTTCACCGCAATCCCTCATAGACGTTACAAAAATAGAGAAGTCAGAAAGAAAATAACCCTTCTGTTTCACTACAAAAATAAATTCACTACAATGTTAATTATAAGTATGGCCCCTCTCACTTATGGAATTCATGCTTGGAACATCTTTTGTATTACAAAAAGAATGGAGAAAAAAGAGGCATTTCAGCAATATAAGCTATCTTCTACTCACAACCATGTCTATGTCAAATATTAATTTTACCAAAATTGAAATTGATTTTTAAAAATTTTTAAAAATCATATATTTTTGAGAGAGAGAGACAGAGTGCCCGTAGAAGGGCAGAGGGAGAGGGAGACACAGAATCCAAAGCAGACTCCAGACTCTGAGCTGTCAGCACAGAGCCTGATGTGGGGCTTGAACTCACAAACCATGTGATCGTGACCAAAGCTGAACACGTAACCAACTGAGCCACCCAGGTGCCCCCAAATCGATTTTAGGTCGAATTTATCTTTAAATACATTAAGCACATCTTTGTGGTTATTTTTTAAGAGGCAAGGAAAACATTTTCCTCTTCTTGCATTCAAATTACTGTGGAGTTCCATAAATTTGACTTCTTTGCCACACCGTTGCCTTGGAGCACATTATTGCAGTGAAACCTTGGGGCCAATAATTTCTGATGTACGATGAGTCCAAGCAATGGAAACTTCTGGTCATCTGGTTACCTTCTTGGTCAATAATGTGAAACATTTGTTTTCAGTAATAACTGTGAGACATTCATAGCGTTGCTGCTTGCTTGTCTGGTGTTTTCATTCCTATGAATTAGAATGATGATAGGAAAAGCCTCACATGCTGCTAAAAACTGCCTACAACTCATTCTTCTTCAGGCAAAGAAGTGCTACCACTTCACTGTCTTGGGATCTGAGGCACTCCTTCATAGAGAGACCAGTGGGTAAAGACCAAGACAAAAATTAGTGTTACGTAGGGCTTTCAAGTGGGGAGTATCATTTGTGTTTTTAATATTTTAACGAGAATTACATGTTTATTATTAAAAATATTATCTCTAGAGAAGGAGTTGCTACTGTACAGAGCAATACTCAGCAAGACACTTTTTATTACTGAGAAAAGGCAGAGTCAAAATTTTGACATTTTGCTGGAGGAACAAAGAAGGAATCTGCTTAAATTGAGCTAGAAAAACAAAGAGGAAGAATTTATTTTATTAAACAAGTCATCAAATAATTAATGGCACATGTTGGTTCATTCAACAAACATGCATGAGTGCTAACTACATGCGAGCCTCAAACTTTCTCCCAAAATGTTAGTCCACTGAGCACTAGTCAGGACTGTGGTATATATTCTAGACCCCCAGAGAAGAATGCATGACAGGCAGGATAGAAAATGATGTAGAGAGACGGGTAGGTGTGCCTGGGAAATCTGCATGTGCAGTAACATTTCCCTTATCTGAAGACTATAATCCCAGGAACTTCAAATGTAGTCATTAGGAACCAACAGAGAACAGGGGCACCTGGCTGAGTGGCTTAGTTGGTTAACAGTCTGACTTTGGCTCAGGTTCATGGGTTCAAGGCACGCATCAGACTCTGTGCTGACAGCTCAGAGCCTGGACCCTGCTTCGGATTCTGTATCTCTCTCTGCTCCTTACCAACTCGCCCTTTCTCTTTCTGTCTCTCTCTCTCAAAACTAAATAAAAGTCTTAGAAAATCAATAGAGAACAGGAATTCTTATGGTATGTGACTCTTCTCCCACATAAATGTCAGTTAGACTAAGATTTGGAGAAAAAGGTTATCTGAATATTGAAAGTCTCTATTTGAATAAAGGGGAGGAAAATAGAACTGATTTTTCTGCATATTACAGTCCAGGCAGTGTGTTAAGTATGTTCAACTGCATGATCTAATATATTCAATGCAGCAAGCATGCAGCGGGTTCTCACTATGTTTACATATGAAATGAAAAGGCTCAGAGAACGTTAAGGTCAAGCCAAATTTGAAGCCAAGTGTAAACTCAAAGCTGATGAAAATGACAGTACCATCAAGGTTGTCCTCAGCTGACTTCTCATATTATAATAATCCGCAGTTGGTATAAAAAAGAACAAGGTTTTACAAAAAAGAAAAAATATATATATATTGGGGAAGACTGGGGAGATATTAGAGATTAAATATGTATAGCTTGCTTAAAAAAGCAAGCAGTTTTATCCAATCCAGCTACAGCAGGTTGCTTTTGAGACACCATGATCTTCATTTCCACGCAGAGTAAATTTCTGAAAGAGACAGCGCTGTGTATGGAGCCAGAGCCTTGATCCTAGCTAGTATTTTTCGTATTTTTGAGACTTTCTCAAGGCTGGAGTCCATGCTGACACCTCGGTCCTCAAAAGGAGAGGAGAGATCTCAATCCTGAAGCTCATCTCACTGTCTTTTCGACACATTTCTTAACTTCCGGACATGGGCATCCATTGTGTTTTGGAGGACATCACACCCTTTCCCTTTACTAAGTAATTTTGAGTACATATTTCTCCATATTACACTAAAATTATATTGTGATGTGTTTTTAGAATTTTAGTCAGACATAAAATGGGAAAAGAATGGAAAATCTAAATCATTGCTTTTAGTGCCTTAAGATGCAGTCGTTTACCTAGTCACAGCCATAAGAATAGGCAAGACCCGATGTTTGAATGTTATTTTAATTTTTTCCTCCCTATCTGCCTAAGAAAAAGACTTTCTAAACCATGCCTTTGCTTTTAAGACTTTATATTTTTCCTGATCTACCCAGTAGTGAGCTTCTAACATCTTTCTTAACCCCTCCTAAGAATTAGTTTCATATTAGACCTATCAATTTCTCACTAGTGGCATGGGTTTCCTTCATATTAATTGTAAATGTTTTTCTTTTCTTTAGGGTGAAGATTTCCCCCTTTGACCTACACCACATCTCATAGATTTTGCCCAAGGTCACATTGCAAATCTGGAAGCCATATGCATGTTACGTGTTATTACTATATCTTAGTTATATGATGTCAACCAACTCATTTTTCTCATGTGCTATGGAGATATAATTGAAATGACAATAGTGCCATCAATGCTTTCCCTTCATGTTAGTTTTGCTAAGTATTTATGAAACTTATTGGAGTTCCTTCTGTTTGTGTCAGCTCCCATTTTTTCGATAACTAGAAAATTTTTAAAGCATCCTCGTATTTTCACAAGATAACAAAATACAATGCTCTAAACAGATTACAACAGCTACACAAAGGAGAGAAGAATATCTAGGTCACTAATTTCAGTTACTATAAAATTAACATGGCTTACAGGCACTGCTTTTTAATACCTCTGTCTTTAGTGACTCAAAAAGCTTTATAATTTTTAGGTGATTCTTACACAAAATGTGTGGCAGACAGATGGCTAATTTAACTTAGGAGGAAAGGAGACTGCAGAGAAATTAAAAACTAACCTGACCCACTTGAAGAATTACTGAGAAAATAGTTAACAAATGTTTTTCCATTCTCTTTGTATTTCGTTCTTTAGGGGAAAAAAAGATTCTATACAGTGATGTTTATAGCACATGCATTCACGGCTTTCTTTTTTTTAAAATTTTTTTAATGCTTTTTATTTATTTTTGAAAGACAGAGAGAGACAGTGCGAGCAGGGGAGCGTCAGAGAGAGAGGGAGATACAGAATCTGAAACAGGCTCCCGGCACTGAGCTAGCTGTCAGGACAGAGCCCGACGTGGGGTTCGAACCCACAAACCATGAGATCTGACCTGAGCCGAAGCCAGGTGCTTAACCGACTGAGCCACCCAGGCGCTCCATTCACTGCTTTCTGAATGTTCCATGAGATTCTCTCACTCTACCACCGAGGAAGAACAGTACATGTGAGATGATACTACATGCATGTTTGGGAAGTTTCCAATGTTTTTGGTAAAGTTTTCTAATTTTGGACCTGCCGTCCAAATGTACTTTGCACTAATACCCAGGTAATATAAGAGTCTTTACAGAACAAAATAAATTAATACAATTTTACCTTGATGTGCTTTTTGCAGCAAACACAAATACAGAAAATACAATATGTGCATATAAAGGCCATGTAGATGGTATTTCTCTTCTGTGCAAAACTTTTCCATACTAACCATAGTTTCCATCATGAAATTGTCTTGTTTTAGGGAAATAAAAATCACTCCACCAAATTATCTTTCCTACTTTTAGAATCCTCACTAGAAGTGATTTATTGTAATCATCATAACCAGGAATGAATACACACACACACACACACACACACACACATATATATAAACAATAAAGTTTCAAAGTACCTTGTACCTGGGGCATTTGGGTAGCTCAGTTGGTTAAGTGTCAGACTCTTGGTTTTGGCTCAGGTCATGATCTCACGGTTGATGGGTTCACGCCCGCATTGGGGCAGAACCTGCTTGGGATTCTGTCTCCCTCTCTCTCTGCCCCTCCCCTGTTTGAGCTCTCTCTCTCACAAAAAAAATAAACTATTTTTTAATCTGAAAGCATTTTATATCTACTTCTAAAAGTTTAGCATAAGCTGCTTCTACCATAAATCCCTCCACAGTTTCCTCTGAATGTCACTCTTTAAATTCAACAAATCACATAATGAAAGCTTAAAGTGCATTCTGTCAGGCTATTCAGGGGTTCCCTCACTGCATCTAAGTCGAGAAAGGAAGGACAGGTGTTTGTCACTCAAAGGATTTAATTCCCTGACGTCTGCAAGTATTTCTGCAAAGGAGAGAGGGACAAAATTCTGTTGCCAGACAAGCTGCCACCCTGGCATCCAAACAGCCTTGAGACGTGTCGCCCCAACTGCTTTTTAAAGGAACATCCTGTTCAAATAATGATTATGTACCCCACATTCAGCCTCGTGCAGGAAAGGTTGATCATGACTCATTTATTTCCTTGGAAAAATCTATCAACGTCTCAATTTGCGTTAAACTGAGATGAATAAAGAATCACATTTGTTACACAAATGAGCACAGCGGCACAGACTTTGAAATCAAACCGGTTAACTAATTTTTCCTCAAGAACGTTTCAATAGCCTTTCAGACGTAAATCTGCTCCCACATCTACAGCATGAGTCCTTGTGTCTTCAGTGGGTTAGAGACGCATTCAAGTGTCCGTAAGAGTTGGCCCATTGAAAATCATGGGTCAAATTCGAGTCTTCATTTTCTTATTAATCTTAAGGTGCAGCGCGTCTCACCCACCAAGCAGAGACGAGATTCCAAAACCTCATTTCCCAGACTTCTCCTCTCCTTACTCCTACGCATTATTCACACAACAACTAAAATGATTTTTCAGACATGCTGCCTAATTCCCCTCCTGGCAATAACCCTCCTGTGCCAAATTCAGCCCATACGTCTGCCAAGGTGTATAGATCAGTATCACTTTTTATCGAAGCTGACTTTTTTGTATGCGTGGAAACCAAAGACGTGATTATTTTTCACCTCTGCAACTTTCCAACTCCCTGTTCCCCAGAATCTCAGGTTAATTAATTAGCTTACAATGACAGCCCGTGGGGGTCTGTGTATTCTTCACGCCCCTCTGCTCTCTCATTGCAATTCAGAAAGTGATCTTCTTCTCCCACGTTATACAAATATCAGGGAAAATGAGTCTGAAAAGCTGTGTGTAAGGAAGTTTCTGATATGCAAATGTGCAGACCTGTTCCCGTCCTTTCTGAAGGACGGTCCTGTCCTCCACGAGACTGAGCCTGAGGAAAGGGAAGGAACTTGCTGAATGTAATTAGGATGTCGATAAGAATGTGTTTAATCATCTATTTCACAGGAGGCCTACATTAAGAGGAAGGATATATAAACAATTTGACTAAAAAAGAAAAGAAGGAAGGAAGGAAAAAAGGAAGAAGGAAGAAAGGAAGGGAGAAGGAAGGGAGGAAGAAAGAAAGAGAAAGAAAGAAAGAAAGAACATGCTTTTCTTTAACTTCGCCTTTACTCTTCCAAAAGCTTGTGGCCAGAGCCGTAAACCATGATGAGGTTTTTTCATCCAAAAAGGTTGCTATTTAAGGCTATGCTTGGGAAGGATAATATGTGTTGTCAAGATCTCCATTCATCTTGTCAGGTTTCTGAGTGCTGGAAGGAGGGAGGGGAATCAAGAGGGGCTGAGACATGAGGAAGAAAAGCTCTCTCTCTATCATAAAACTGCCGGAGCCACTTTGCTTCTACAGCTGGAGGCTCTGTTCTCTCTGGAGGGGGGAGAAAAACGGCGAGCGGAGGTGGGGGGGGGGGGGGGATGAGCCAATATCCCCTGGGCTTCTGGGAGAGAATGGCAAAATCTAGAAGGATCTGCGTCTTTGCTGATTTTGTGATTCTCCTCTGATTTCTCGAATGGGCCACATGTGACTGAGGTCATCTCATTTGCATGGGAAGAGGGCCATGGACTGTCGGCCTCCTTGGGAAGTCCTCGGGGGGTTTCCTCATGCTCCCACTGGAAGGCAGGACTGGTTCTTATGAAGTGAGCACTCTCTGAAGTGGAAGTTGGCTGCTGCATTTTCAAGGACTAATCCAGTGACTCACGGGGTGGAGGGGGGGCGAAGGAAAAGGATCGCACCCAAGTGTATAAACACAGCTGCGCAGCTCTGCTTGCACTGGAGCACAGGAATCGGAGTCCTCCGGGAGAACACAAACAACAAGGGGGAAGACTCATCTCCTCACAGGTCATTTTCGGAGGATTCTCGAACCACGCCATGAAGGGAATGGGGGACGGCTCCTACCGTACTCCTGACTTTTGGTAACTTACTGCGTTTGTCAGGTCAGGTCTTTTTTTCTGTGCCCAAGAGCAAGGACGCAGCCAGGGGCTGGGGGAGGGCAGAGTGCTAAATCGGGAGGACACGGGAAAAGAGGGAGAGAAAATGAAACCGCAGCACACCCGGCTGGGTCTCTGTTTGACGCCGTCATTTGAGAAGCAGCACCAGGTCAGCCAAAGCTCATCTCCTACAGTGCTGCAGACTCACGTCTTGCCGGCCACCTAGAACTCTCTCCAAGTGACTTTCCGTTTATTCTTCTAAAGGTGGGAGGGCATAGCTGCCATATCATGGAGCCCAACACCTGGTTTCCATATTCTATTTGTCAGCTCATAGACCATTCAGTAGCTCGGGTAAACCTAGTATTGCTTATGCTCAGAGTCTAGCTCCTTCCTATATCCAGCACCCTGGGGTAGGCTGTCCCAAGTTCTCCCTGCTCTTGTGACATGCCTTTTAGGTCCTTGTTTCCTGTTAATAGCTCACTGTGTACTTCCTGTCCAGTTTATCTGCCCTGTCCAAATCTTGGGAATACCTGAATGTCTCATCTTGCAGTCCTGTATAGCCCCAGGGAAAAAAAAAGAAACACAACTTTTTCATTGGTTGCTTTATAAACAGAGCTAAGGTGGTGGGGTGGGGGAAGACTATTAATCAGCCTTCTCCCATCTCCAGTTATATATCTTGCTTTCTATTTTATTTTTCTTCCAGTGCTGACCTCCAACATTGTAGGAGGAAAGGCTTTCAGTGATGATGAAGTTAACAGACTATTTTCAGTGTCAAAGACCACCGTTGGGGTATGGCAGTAATGGCAAGATTCTCATGACACCAATCAACTGCCAAGGGGAAACAGTATTTAGAATCTTTTGGTTCAGGTAAAATTGAAAAAATATCCCATCGAGTTTATTTTTCCTACCAGCTCTCTTGGAGCCAGGTCTGGCCAAATGACTACATGTTATCTGGAGGGAGGCTGGGAAATCCTGTGTGCTGAGCCTGGTTGATGCACCTAAAAGCAGTGGAACATCCTCTCCTCTTTCCCGTGCACGGTTGCTTCGGAGTGGAATGAAGTCAGCATAAGCTGAGGAAGGGTTCATTTAAACCTTGACAAGATGGAGTAAGCCTGGTCCCTAACAATGAGGAGTGAAAGGCAGGCTGAGGGCAAAACACAATCCAGCATCCCTTGCACACTCCCCCTGCCCACCCCTCCCTGCCCAATGTGGGATATTCCTCAGTCACTCCTGGCTGCCCAAGAACAAAGGAAATAGGAAATAGGAAAGAAAACAATTGGGTGACTGATAGAGATCACAGTCATGCAGGACAGGAGTCTTCATCAACTTATGCATGTCTTAGTAAATTACAAAATAAAGGCAATCTTGTCAATAGCTTAACTTCCAGAAACCCATAGACTCAGTTCCTGGAGCCCCGACATCAGCCTTCCCTCCATAGTCATGTGGGAACAAAGACAAGGAGGAAATGGCAAGTAAAATTAAATTTCCTTATAACCCGCAGCCCATTGACAAATACCTGAGGCTAATACAAAGTATACCATTTCTCTAGGAACCGCCTACTGTCCTAATGTTAATACCTTACTGGAGAGAAAACAACCTTCGCTTGACAATAGCCAGGCCTCCAGTACCTTAAGAGTCCTCTTTAGGATATCAAAGTCCCTTTTTTTTACTTCCCCCTCCCCGCAACTGCAGCTCTTTCTGCCCACGAGTCCTTCTTCATGCTTTAATAAAACTACCTTTTTGCACCAAAGATGTCTCAAGAATTCTTTCTTGGCCATTGGCTCCGGACCACCCCACCATGACCTCAAAGCTACATTGCTAAGACCCCAATATCAGAGCCCTGGAGCTCTCAGGCTCAGGCTGCTCAGATGCTGGGAGAGAAACATGATTCTATCTTGTTGAGGCCACTGATATGCGCGGACTTTGTCCAGCCGCCTAATGTGTATCCTGACTAACACAGGGTGTCCATCCTCTGAGGCAGAATCCTGCCCTCGCTCCTTCCCTCCACACTAACAGGGCTCCATGACGGGTGTCACCTAATCCCAGCTCACTGGCCAGCAGGATGTGAACTTCATTAGAGACCGCTACATTCTGATCATCCTCTGAGTTGTACTCCAGATTAATAAAGGGTCATTTGTGGCCATTCATAATCCAAGTTCAAATGATGTAAGAACGGTCTCCTCAATGACTCAGAGGTTTAATTTATATATCAAGGTTGAATTTGAAGTGAGGAAGACACATAACTGTCCCAACTTGAATGCAGTCACCAAGATCAGAGACCCCAGCACATCAAGGACATGGTCCTCTGCCACTTTTCTTGCTCTCAGCATCTCAAGGAGGGAAGGGATCACAGTGAACTCGTCCCAACTATGACCTCCTTGAAATGTAACAATGCCACTTTAAGCTGGTCCTGTTCACTACACTAATAAATGCACAAGGTGCTGGGAGACCCCCAGAGAAGCCCTGGGACTCTGACACGAGGACGGGGCCAGGACTCCCACGGTTGGCATGTCTACTTTAGTGTGTGCATCTCAATCACTATGAACCCTGCACATGCGGGGTAGCCTAACTGAGAAAACATGTAAGAAGCCAGGTACTGATGTCATTTGAAGTGCCACATTATACACATGTGCCATCCCGTGAATTAGGATGTCAGAAGAAGTTCAGAACCCGGAAACTGGTGGACACTACGTGGAAAGTGTCTTTCTCACAATTAGCCTTTGTTTAGCAATTGACTGTTATATTCCTGAAGTTTTAGGGTCTGACATCGGGAGCATCCAAAACAGAGGGTGACATCAGGATCACCCTGCTCTTCCTCTCAGAATATACTTACCTGCAAAAAACAGGTTCATAATAAAAAACATTTAGCTAATTTATTTAAATGGAGTTTCTGTGGCTTTCAGTGTGCATTGTGATGACAACAGGGCATTCATAGACAAGCAAGAACAATGTGTGATCTCGGCCAACGGTACTGACCCGCCTCCTTCCTGTGATCCTGTCAGGGGAGACAATGGCCAAGATAAGCACTTACTAGTTCCTGAATCCAACTTGCATCTGGAGGAGAGAGCAGACCCAAGGCCAGGTGGCCTGGAAAGTAGCTCTGCCTCTAGCTCCCCTTGAAGCTGTCTTCCCTGCACAGGCCAACATTACCCCCCAACACAGCAGTCCTACGTATCCCTGTACAGTCTACCCACGTGGTGACAGAAGCTGGAAGAGAAGAAGCCATGACCGTAACAAGAAGACTACCACCGAAAGCTCCGCAAGACTCAAGGGCCAGGGCAGTTTCACGCTCCTGTGCTCCGTCACACCGCTCTGAGGACCCCCTTACAGCCCATGACTTCTGACCCAATTCCTGGGCTTCATACCTGGGACCTGTCTTTGGTGTCTCTCCATCAGTCTGTCCATAGGTCTGTGATGCTACAGACAAGGAGGAAAGTGCTTTCACCAGTATGGCTTCATTTGGAAGGGGTGTTGGAAGTCAGTGAAAGGAAGAGCAAGCCATTCAGAGAGCAGCCTGAACCTGAGAGCTGTTCTGGAGGAATTTTATCCGTCTATCAGCAAAACTTGACAACTGCTCACCTATCTACCCAACTTGATCCCACTTACCAAGTGCAAAAGGGCAAAGCCAAGACCAGAAAGCCCGAGTACAATGACCTGGCTACTCATTTTTATTAGTTCAGTGAGTGGGGAACCTGATGATCTCTCAGGGGAGTTGGATGGAGAAGATCCAATGTTTGGCCAAAACCTAAATTCTCAAATGACACGACAGATGTTCACTTATATGTGACATAATATAACACAACATAATGTAACATAACAACATAGCATTTTTTTCCTGAAGTATCAAGATGATTTAATCTGGTACAAAAGCAGGTGTTCAGTTTGGCCAAACCTGACGCAGAGACAGCCCAGACCGCACCAAGCTAAAAGAAGGCATGCAAAAGTTGGATAAAGCATCGATGACCCCCATAGAAATAGGAATTGTGCTGTTGGGTTCCAGAAAAGAGAGGAAGGATGGATCCTGGGAGGGGCGACAGAATCCAGGACCAAGTGAGAAAGACTCCAAATGCCACTTTGCTAGTTGAGGAGGGGAGCTGATCTTTGCCCTGGCAGATGCTTGGCCTGGGGGCAGGGCCCACTAGCTCCTTTAGGATGTGTTGTGGCCCATGTGTCATGCTGCCATTCATGAGCTGGACCTTGTAGAATATTGAGACCACAGAATATGCTCTGCTTAAATCTTTTTAGTAGTTTGAAAAACCTTGGATAATTCTCTTTATTATTGATTCTTATTACTGGTTTTATATTATGCCATTAAAAATTTTTTTTAATGTTCATTCATTTTTGAGAGAGAGGAGAGACAGAGCATGGAAGGACAGAGACGGAGGGAGGCACAGAATCAGAAGCAGGCTCCAGGCTCTGAGCTGACGGGATTGAGCCCAACGTGGGGCTAGAACCCATGAACTGCAAGATCATGACCTGAGCCAAAGTCAGATGCTTTAAGTGACTGAGCTGTGGTGCCCCTGCATTATGCCATTCTTAATGAAAGTGTAAAATGTTAGGTTCTTAGGATACAGCAAAAATAAAAATCAATCTTTCCCTGGTTGATTGTAGTGAAAGGATATATTCAAGCTAACCAGCTAGAAAGGCAGAGCCTGCCACTCAGGCCCATGAAAATATTTCAGGGGGACTGTTTTCAAAATATCAGTGACATGTATTTGAGTATTTTATAATAGACATTGTTTTCGGCCTGAGCATGTGGCATTTGGTGTGATATTTTAAGTGGTTTCTATGTATGAATGATTTTTTGTTTGCTGTTTATTTTAAAGCTAAGAGAGAGGTTGAGCCTTATTTTTTTATTTATATTTATATTTTATTTATTTATTTAATTTGAGAGAGAGCATGAATGGGAGTAGTAGCACAGAGAGAAAGAGAGAGAGAGAACCTTAAGCAGGCTCCACACTCAGTAGGGAGCCCAACATGGGGCTCAATCCTACAACCCTGGGATTATGATCAGAGCCAAAGTTAAGACTTGGACGCTTAACAAAATAAGCCACCAAGTGCCCTGAGACTTACTTTTACTTTTAAGCAACTAGTATTTGAACAACCATAATGGAAAAAGATCACCTGGACCTGTACAATTTGATACCTTTTCTGAGAGGCTTGAGTCAGATATAAAACAACCACAAAGGAAATGAATAAATACTGCTAAGTCTGTGTGTAGGGGGGTGGTGAATCAGTATAAACACACGGCAGTGTGTAACTTGAGATATTAAAGAGGGAATAAAAGAGGAAATTAACTCTCAAATTAGAACAAGGTTGAAAGAAATAGAATTAGATTGGAAACATAACTGTGAACTGGCTCTTGGAGAAAAAGAAAATTTCATCTTGGGAAAGGCTAATACATGCCATTTCGCTTCACCGTGAATGCTCATGTAAAACATTACAACATGCACCTGTGCAGGCACACCAACAGCACGTCTGTAGCTCCGAGATTTTTGTCTCTAATACTCTTCCTTACGCAAAGAAATCAGGGCTCCTTGAAAGATGGCTATGTCCATGTTTGGGACAGGGGAGATCAACATAACCCAGGACATCCTTATTCAAAACAATTTTTTTTCCTAAAAAGGAAGAACATTTTCAAAAGCATGTAGGGAAATTGTTGTTCAAAATATGAAGATAGTAGGTTGTTAATTGCCAGAGTCTGTGCTCATTAACACACACACACACACACCCACAAACACTCAATAATTACAATTATTCAAATATCAATTCTTAAGGCATAGAACTGTCTGGAAGTTCACAGAGGTTTCCAAAGCAGATAGAGTGTTTGGAAAACCATTTCTGTCACCTAATGTAAGTAAGGTCATTGCTGGCTCTAATTGCATAGACCATTAGGGGTTGGGAAATGAGGGGAAATAAACTGTGGGTCTCAGGCCTAAGGCAGATGAGAATTCTTAGGGTAAAGGGTCCTAAATCAAAGAAGCTTAGAGAAGGGTAGCTTCTCATCCACTGCAAAGCAAAGTCCCTTCATTGTCCTAAACCCTCATTGGGAGTATGTCCCCTGATCACCAAAAGGTTCTTGTTCTCCTTGCAAGAAAATACAAGGATAGAACAGTAAGGCTACCCAGCCTAGATTCAATAAATGGGTAAGTACAGCTAAGGAAGGAGAATAGGAAGGCTAGGGAAGCCGGTGGTGCTGGGGGCCAGGGGTGTCCTCTTCCTTTTAAGCTTCCATGGGTCTTGGGTCTTGATGAAGTTGCTTCCAATACCCTAAAGGTATGCTCCTATGGGTCAGGATGGGAGTTTGGGGCCCACTGTGGTCCTTATCAGAACTGTCATGGACGTTGCCCCTTGTAAGGGGGTTAAAACACAACACCAGTGAGTTGGCTGGGGCTGAGCCAGCCATAATTACAGTCATAATACTTACTGTTGCAGCCATATGTCGCCCCTGGGCAGGACACACCTGCCCAGTGCCTGAGTGTCACTTCCCTAACTCCTCCCTGCCTCTCTCTCTAACACCTCAAAGAAAAAGTAATTAGTAATTCCACTCACTTATAAGGGGGTAGTAAAAAGGAAAAAACAGAAGACAGGATGTGTGTGTGTGTTTGTGTTTGTGTGTGTGTGTGTGTGTGTGAGAGAGAGAGAGAGAGAGAGACAGACAGACAGACAGACAGACAGACAGACAGAGACACAGAGACACAGAGAGAAAGAGACCTAGAGAAGAGTTATCAGGTTTGGAGAGTGAACAGAACTTGTCTGCTCCCCCCCACACACGCCTATCCCTCCATATTTTCCCAGTTTTCATTGTTTTTGTTCCTGTTGATTCTTGGGCCTGGTACTAGGGGAAAATGTGATCTTCGAAAAACCATCAGCAGAATTCCCTGGCCTGTTTTGTGTTTCTACATATCCACCTACAATGTCTATTGACATTGGTCAAAGCGCTTTGGAAGTTCCTGGAAATTTTTCGGGGTTGACCTGTAATTAAGTCAATGTAACATTCTCCCTGGGTCAGTGTCCCCACTCGTCTCTTCTGCCCATATTGGCCTATGTGATTTCCACTGTCTACCCTGGATGCTCACAGCAAAGGCCACAGTACAATGCCTAAAGTTTGAGAGCTATTAACTACCAGTCATCAGGTTTCCCTGGGTAAAGTGAGAACACTAATATCTTCCTACTATCAGGAAATTAAAATATGTAACATAAATTCTCCCACATCTAGAGTCTGTTCAGTGGGAGCCAAGGGTAATCTTAACACTAGACTTTGTTCTTTCTAAAGTAACTGACTACAGCAGGATTTTCTTTGGCAGCCTCATTCTGGGCCATTTTACACCACAATTTTTGTAGTTTTTTTCATCATCTCCAAAGTTTGGATTAAGCCATCCTAAATTTCTCATGATAGCCACTTATCTAAAATTGTATGTAAAAATTATTACAGTACCTACCCCATACCATTCAATTTGGGGAAAAAAACATATCCAACCACCAAAGTAGATTATGATTTAAAAACTGAAGCCTTTTATCTGAGTAGGAATAACCCTAAACCCCATTCCATATTTTAGTATAAATCTGGTGGAAAGTCTTAGATTTGCAGAATGACTACAACAGAACGTTAACTTGATCTTTAGAAGCTTGACACATTAAAAGAACTATTTTATAGTTCTTTGAGATTTGTCTGATGTTTACCCACAAATAGGTTAGAGTCACAGATTTTGGGGAGAAAGACCACAAGCATCAAGTACGCTTTGTGGCAGGGGTCACTTGACATCAGTATGACTTATCATGGGCAAGGCTAACCTTAAACACTTGAATAAAGTGACAATATTTGAGTGTGTCTGAGTTTGTGTGTGTGTGTATATATGAATGTATAGTGGTACATGCTTGACTTCCCTTTCTTTGAGTTATATAATCTAGCTCATTTTTTGTTTTGAAAAATGCATTTTTATACTTGGTTTGTCTAGATGAGAATCCAAATAAGGTATACTCTTTGCATTTACAAATATAAATAGAAAAATTCCTCCCCTTTTAAAGTACAATGAACTTTTTGAAGAAATTGGGTAAACTGACCTATAGAATATCCCCTATTCTAGATGTGACTGACTGCTCGCTTGTGGTTAACAAGTTCATCTGTGCTCCAGATTTCCTGTATACTGGAAGTTGGTTCTAAAATCCTGATTAAGTTCAAGTTAACTTCTTTGCAAGACTGTGACTTGAGTCACACTGAGTAGTCTGTGCCACATCATTCCAGAAGCTATATAATATCTGGATGCCTCGGCTTTAACAAATGCTAAAAATGATGGGCAGTTCAGGTGATGACAGTCAACCTTCAATTCATGATTTCTGCCATTCGCTGCCATTGCCGTGACACCTCTTCCATTACCAATCACACAATAATGGTTTTCTATTAATCAGCTAAATTCTTCGTAATATAAGAATGTTCCCTCAGGTACTAGGTCTAACTTGTGATCCTGACACATAATTCACACAAGAAAAAGAAGACAAAGGGTTAACTCACTTCCCTTTCATGATCGAACACCAGATTCATTAATGAGTGCCTTAGTAATGTTAACTGGTGATCAAGAGTTTTATTTTATTTCTCTTACTTCTAAAAAAAAAATAAATAAATAAACTTGGTGCACACTGGTTTTTAAAATATATTCTATGTTTTGAAACCATTTGGAGACCTCACTTTTTTGAGTAAAAACTTCCCCAGCTTTGACCAGTGGGAGTCTCTCAGGCTGGCTCCCGTGTCTTTTTAACGTGACCCATTAAGAACACTCATGCTTTCAGGCTCAAGAAGACATCTCACATTCCCTTACATCCCTGGTCCTTAACCTGGGATCAGCTATTTCTAGCAGGGCTCCTGGTGGTGGCACAAGGAATTGAAGGATTCTACCTGGACCCCCAAAGGTGGCCATGACTACTACACTGGCCTTGCACGGAGTGAGGAGATGTGCATTTTATTAAAAATGGACATAGGGTGAACTCACAGAGATATTTACAAATCATTTAAGATTCCAAAGTTTTTACTTAATACATTTGATTTTATTATGTTTGCAGTCCTTTTCTTTTATCCTGATGATATTGGCGGAAACAGCCAGGACATAATCATAGATTTTATCTTGTAATATATTGTAAAATGGGCTCAAAATAATCAAATTGTATCGCTCCTTGCAGTTCCCTTAGGCCTTCATCTTCCAGATTTGAAATACTACATAGTCTCTATTTAGCCAAAAAACCTTAAAAATTGCTCTTATAGATGAAGGAAAATTCTGGGTGTGATTTAGATAGTGAATTACGGTGAATACAGCCTACGATTGTACTGAGTTGTCCTCGCACTCATTAACTTATGAGAAAAAAATAGCCTAGAACTTTTATTCTACAGAAAAGCTATTTCCAAACTTGTTCATGCAGCAGCAGAACAGATGATTACATGCATTATTAATTATTAATTCAGTAACACTGATGAATAACTCACATATCCGAAATCCCTAGGACTCAGTAAAATTCTTTAAGAACCAGGACAATATTTTATTGTTGTTTTGAAACCCTAGATCCTAATTCACTGCTGGACATTTATTAGACACTCCATAAATATGTATTTAATGAATGACAATAAATCAGGTTTTCTATTACGATTGAACTCAATAATTTAGATTTATCTTTCTTACATTAATCTTCAGGGTTTAATTCTGAATTTTAAATTAATTGCCTTATATTCTCAGATATTTTCCTAAATTATTTTTCATTCACAAACTTGCTATGTTTATTACTTATTCTCCCGTAACATTCATATCATACAACATAGATTTTATTACGTTTTAGCCAGCAAACATGGTCTTAGGGGGCTGTGGACAGAGAAGCAAAGGAAAAAAGGGAAAGGTCAAGGTCACTCTTTCCTGGGAGCTCATTTTGTAGCAGAGAAAGACAGACAATAAATGAACAAGCAGAGAAAATATCAGTTAGTGAGAAGTCCTTGTAAAGAAACCGATTTACCTAGACAACTTTGTTTCCACAGCGCTAGGTAACAAGCACTCCCTGTTTCAACGGAAAGAGACCTCTTCACCAAGTCTCTCTTCCTGAGGTCCTTCTAGCATTCTGATTTGCATACTTTGATTCTTTATGCCGCTCTATAAGCATGTGATGCCCTTCCTTCTTTTGTATTTGCATATGAAATAGCTGAGCTTTAGAAATTGGAAGAAGTGGAAATTTGATTTCTACCAGATACTAACAACGTGACTTATTGCAAAAGCTTTAACCCATCTGTAAAACGGAGATCTGGCACTAACATCTTCACAGGGACACAGGGAACAATGCCCTATTGTGTGGAAAGCACTCGCCACAAACCCCGCCCTCAGGAGGAGCTCCTTAACCACCACCCCTCTCTGTTGTGTCCTGTGCACTCAGACCTCTGCCATTCTGGAAAGTCCCAGGCAGTTGTAAATCCTTCCCTTTCTGCAATCCTACTGTAGCCCTCCTTCTCTGTCTTCCCAGCTAGTGGCTTCTCCACTCGCCTCTGTCACCACACATTTTCTCTTGCACTTATGCTTTTGTCCCCCAGCCTATCGCAAGCCTTCTGAAAGCAGGTCCTTCCACGATATGATCCTCCTTCTGTTCTCAGAAGACTTGGCACAGGGCTCCGGAAGGAAGCGGCTTGTGCTACGGCAGAGGGCTGGCCCCGGGGAGGAGTCAACCCGGTTCTCGCTGCGGCTCCTCTATGGCTCTGGCAAGTATTGCAGGCCCATGATTCATCAGACGAAGGAGCTCGAGTGCCATCAAGCCCATGGTTGTAAGGACACGGTGTCGAAAAGTACAAAAGGGAAGCAGGACACAGCACAGGAATCCACACCAGTTTCTGGGGAGGGGAGGCAGCCTGGCGCAATGAAGAATGGGCTTCGGCTGCCAAACCACCTGGGGTTTGAATTCCAGCTCTGCCAGTGATCTGCTGTGTGATCTTGGGAGAGTCCGTTACCCTTTCTGTCTTGATTTTCTCATCTGCAAAATGGACTTTATGATGTCAACCACTTCGCCAGATCATTGTGTGTGTTAAATTAATACATAACTGAAATGTGCATGCACATAGCACTGTATCAGTGTTTATTAAATCAACTGTGTGATTTAACCTACACATCATTGCTTATATTATTATTATTCCCATTTTATAGTTAAGGCAACTGACACTAAATCCAAGGTGACACATCACTATGGAGGGTGATGGAAACTTCGGTCCTGTGGGACTGTGATCTCTGTCTATTAACCATTTGTTTTCCTTGCCTTGTTTTTGGGCAGCCAGGAGCACTGGGAGAATGTCACACATGTCCCACGCGGGGCAGGGGGAGGGATTTGAAGCCTGTCAGCCTGCCTTATGCTACCCCATCAGTATTGTTATGCCCCCTTTCATTAAAGTTGCAAATGGGGTTTAAGGACACCCTGGGATTTATTTCCTACAATAAACACAACATGCAGCATGAATTGTTTCCTGGTTCCCCATATGATGCAACAGCCTATGAAGACTGACTGGAAAGTTCACGAAAGTCTGTTTCCTTCTAAGGTAAACTCTAGTCTCTCGTAGATAAGAGGACTTCCTTTTGCTGAGGTTGGGAACAGAAAGGCTCTGGGAGCCTTCCTTCTGCCTGTGGTGGCCCGCTGGCTGCTGGGACAAGGTGCCTGTGGCTTTGGAAGCCCATTATAAATCCAACTGGTTTGGTTTTCAGTTTAGTGATCTCCCATGTCAATGTTTCATTCTCCTACTTCACTCTTTCTGTGTCCCAGATTTTCTGAGATACTGATGTGTAACACTGTGTAAGTTTAAAATGTACAGTGTGATATATATATATATATATATATATATATATACACACACATGCATATAAATGATCACCAACAATTAGGTTAGTTAATAACATCTGTCACTTCACGTAGTTGTCTTTGTATGTGTGTGTGTGAGTATTTGACATCTATTCTCCTAGCAGCTTTTGAGAATATAATGCAGTGTCGTTAACGGGAGTCACCAAGCTGTGCGTTAGGACCCCATAAGGTATTCATCTTAGTGTAGCAGGATTCTCACAGAGAGACAGGACTCCGAGCCTCTTCTTTATAGGAAGCAGCTTGATTCATACCAGTACAGGCTCGGCAGGCTAAGACCCAAAAGGGTGTAGTCTTTTATGCAATTTCTACTTTTCTGTCTCCCATATATGTGACACATATAGTCTTACTGAACACAGTCCAAGTTACAGAGTCATGTCAGAGCTACACATACATGTCTAGGACTTGATTGGGCCACGCTGCCTTCCTTTGTTCTGAGGAGGCCCCACCATATTCCTTAGGGATGGGCGTTACCACAGGAGGACCAAATGGTTATATCCTTAGATCAACATCTCGTTTCCCCCCCTCCCAGTCCCTGGCAACCACTTTACTAGGTTTCTCTTAAGTTCAGCGTTTTTAGATTTTACAAATAAGCGAGATCAGACAGTATTTGTCTTTCTCTGACTTATCTCACTCAGCACAGTGCATCCAAGGCTCATCCATGTTGTCCCAAATGCACTGTTCTCTTCATTTTCATGACTGAATGATATTCTAGGGTATATATCCTATGCTTTCCTTACCCAGTGATGTTAATGGACACCAACGTTCCTTCTATGCCTTGACTATGAACAATGTGTAATAAACATGGGAGACAGACACCTCTTTGTGACAGTGGTTCCATTTCCTTTAGATATACACCCAGAAATTGGATTGGTGGTCACATAGTAGTTATATTTCTAAATATTTTTGAAAAGCTTCCTTCCTATTTTCCATAGTGGCCAGCAGATTATCTCCCCACCAGTAGGGCATGAGGGTTCCCTTTTCTCTACAAATCTATCAGCACTTTCTTTTGCCTGACATTGTTAGCCATTCTCACAGGTGTGAGATGATATATCACAATGGTTTTAATTTGTATCCCCCTGAATGGTTAATGTTGTTAACCCCCTTTTTATGTACCTGTTGGCCGAGGGTAGGTCATCCTTAGAAAAATAGTCCATTAATGCCCTTGGCCCATTTTTAATCAGTTTTTTGTGTTTTTGCAATTGAGTTGTATGAGTTTCTTACATGTTTTGGATATTAATCCTTTTCATTTGAAAACTCGACAAAGACCCTGAATAGCTGAAGCAGTCTTAAGAGGAACAAAGCTGGAGGCATCAAACTTCCTGATTACAAACTATGTTACAAAACTATAATAAGCAAAAATGCATGTCACTGGAATAAAAATGGATACACTGACCAATGGCACAGAATTGAGAGTTAAGATATATACCAGCACATACACAGTCAATTAATATTTGACAAGTGAGTAAGGAATACTTAATAGGGAATGGACAGTGTCTTCAATAAACAGTGTTGGGGGGAAAAGGACTTTCAGAAGCAGAAGGAAATTGGGCTCCTATCTTACACCACTCACACAAATTAACTCAAAATGGATTAGATTTAAATATAAGGACTGAAAGTGTAAAATTCCTGCAAGAAAACATAGCAAGAAAGACCCCAGACATTGGCTTTGGCAGTGATACAAGCACAAACACAACCTAGACACAACCTACTGGCACTACATCAAAGTAGAAAGCTTCTTCTGCACAGTGAAGGAATTAATCACAAAAATGAAAAAGCAACCTACAGAGTTTCTTCCATAAAAAGAACTCCTGAGAGGAGAAAATACTCTCCTACACAAACAAAACCAGGTATACATAGAGTCATTCACATGTGCACTGGGATACTGTGCCCCAAGGTGTCAACACGCCTTGTCTGACAGGAGGATCCTGGTCTCTCTGAGTATTTTTTTCCCCTTGCTTTTTTTCTGGCCCCATGAGAGGCATGGAGACCAAGGCTTAGAAGGTCTTTGGGTATTTGTTGGTTTGTTTGTTTGTTATCAGGTTGTGTTTTTAGGAGAACTATTTGGGGGACAAAATTGACCTGCTAAAAGTTAAGTTGTTATTATACTGGACTCTGTTTAGTTTGTGTGCACAGTGTTTGTCTAGAGAAGAGAGAAATGGGCCTTCTTTACTCATGTATGTTTTCTCAGGCTTTAAGGCATGGGGCATCCATAAGCCAGGTATTTAGCTGGTGTTTCCTGATGTTTCAGAAGGAAAAGTAAATGCAAGGAAGGTGTGTGACCTCATTTCCTGAGGCTCTTCTGTGAATCTTCCCTGAATGCTCAAATTGCTGTCCTTAAATAAGAGAAATTAAAATGATATGAATAAGACCATTACTGATTCTGATTTCCAAACACATATTCATTGGAGCAATAGCTCAGGTCAAGCTCCCTGGACCCTGCCAGATAAGTCAAGAAAGCAGAACAAGAATGACTTGGGTAAGTGTAGCCTTGCTTTAACATAGCTGGGTTAGAATTCTGGACAAGAGCATTGATGGGCTTAGATGAATGTGGAGGGCCCTTGGATACAGTAAGTCAGCCATTCTTTGGAATAACTAACCAATAGAGAGGAAATATAGAAAAGGGAGAATCCCAGTATTGAGGTGATAGAGTTGGATTTCTTAAGGTGTTTACAAGTCTCAATATTTCTGTGCTTCCAAGAGATAAGCAAGAAGTTCCTGGAAAAAAGGAAAATGTTTGTTAACTCAGTATCTGAGGACGCACTTAATAACCTTCTGGATGTGCTAAGCAGAAAGGTGCTGAACCAAGAGGAGATTGACATAGTGATAAAAGGAAATACCACAACTGTAACCAAGGCCCGTGACTTGGTCAACATCACAGTGTGCATAAGGTCTCATGCCAGCCAAATATCTATTGACTCTATCTCCAAGACAGGTTCCATCCTTACTTGCAAGTTGGGATTTTCTTCAGGTAAGATTCCTCAATTCTGCTTAAGGAATGTTTCAACTTGCACTTGCATCTGGGTACCCAGTACCTGCTTTCCGAGTCACTTACCAGATAATACACGCCTGGACAGCTCTTAACCTCCTTTATCCACTCACCCTCAGCCTCCCATTCAAAGGCCACAAATCATACTGACCTGCTCTCCTTGTTCTCCTTTGCTTTGTCTCTACAAAACTTCTAGCTCTTTGCCCCAATGTTTAGACAACATCTTTGTTTGAAGTATCTGTTAGAGGGTAGCAATTCAGTCCTCCAGAAATCACTTGAAAGACTTTATTCTGGTCTCCCCAGGTAAATACAAGACAAAGACCTTTATTTTGGTCATTAATAGTATACCCTTGTGGTTCCTGAAGGTTCCTAAAGAGAAACTAGAAGCACTTCCCCCAGCTTCCTCTCTACTCACCTGATTTAGATATGCTCTTAAGCCATTTCGATGTGGAGAACTAGGGCAAAAAGAAATGTAGATAAAATTAAATTTCCTTATAACTTGTAGTCCATTGACAAATACTTACAGTCAGAGTATAGTATTTCTCCAGGAAGCCCCAACTGTCTTAATGTTAATGTTTTGCTAGTGGGAAAAACAATCTTAACTTGACAATAGGTAGGACTCCAGGATTTCCAGAGTCTTCTTTAACATAAAAATCTTTTTGGAAACTTCCTTTGTCTTTACCTCCCCCAGCTCCACAGTGTATAATCAGTCACTCCTCACAATCCCAGGTCAGCTCTCTCTGCCCCTGGGTCCTGTCCCCATGCTCTAATAAAACCACTTTTATGGACCGAGGACATCTCAATAATTCTTCTCCGACAGATCACTCTTGAACCCCCACTTCACATCACATCAATTTCTCTGGCAATATTCCTCCCACCCTAAAATATACTATTAACATTTTTGATAATGATAGAACTCACAGACCATCTCTTCTGCATAAATAAAGTGCCAATCTTTTCCCTACTTCTTGTTTTATTATTATTATTATTTTATTTACTATTAGAAATCTTAGAAATGTTTCTCATGGTCTTCATTGAGCCAGATCCAACACTTTTGCTTCAGGAAACATACTAAATGCTAATGATAATAAGGTGACAGGGGACAAAATAGAGTGATCAAAAAAATGTCTTTCCAGAACTTGAAATGTTTTGCCCTCTCATTTTCCTGAGGCCAAAGCCCACAGTTCCTAAATTGGCACACGTTCTACTTCTCCAGGCTCAGCTCTGACCCCGTTTCTCACAGCAACCCATGCTCTTGTCAGTCACACTGGGCTTCCTCAAACAGAACACACTCACCTGCATTCACGGGCCTTGCACTAAATTGCTAATGAGGCCCGGATGTCCTACAGCCTACTTTGCCAGTGGGAGGCAGTGTGTGAAACAGTAAGTCAAAATTTAATCTGAAATTCTTAAAACTCACAGCTCGTTCCTTTCTCCCTCCCTCCCTCTTTTACTTCCTTCCTTCCTACCTTCTTTCCTTCCTTCCCTTGTTTCTTTATTCTTATCTTTTTTTTTTTTCCAATAAAAGCTTTGAGTAACTATTGCCAATCATTCTTTCTCATCTTGGGCATGTATAACTTTAAAATATGACTCATATGGATTTGAGACTCTGGTGAGAAGGGGGTGGTGATTAAAAGTAAAAAAATAAATGAAATGTTTGCAGAAATTGATAAGATAAAGAAAAACAAAAGATAATAATGTGACAGGGTAGGTAGCAAATGAGTAGAAGGCTACCTGGAGTAGGTGATCTATTATGGTCATGCTAATGACATGAATGACACAAGCCACTCTTACCTGGATGCAGGGAAAGAAAAGCACAAGTAGAGAGAGCAAAGAGTCTTTGCTTTTCTCACAAGAGAAAAGTTTTTAAGGCAGCAACAGGCATGGGGTGTTTGAGAAACACACAATAAAATTGACTCTGTTGTTGAGCAAGAATGAAATGAAGTCCAGGTTTAGGCAGGGACTTGATCAAAGAGGTCCTCAAACAGCACGCTACAGCCACATGGATATTATTTTCAGTGTGATAAGAATCCAGTGGAGTGTTTCACCTAGTGTCAACTGCCCAGAAGACAAAGTTAATTCAAAGTGTCTCTTCAGAGAAGAGACTGTAAAATTGTCTGATGAGTGTCTCTGCAAGTTTTATTCTTGAGGATATTCACGTCATTTCCTGTAGAATCTTAGTGGAATCACTAAGGGCAGAAAGGTCAATGAATGAGGTTCAGAAATGAAGGAAGAGTACCTTTTAAAAATGCTATTTTGGCAAACGATCAGGGACTCTTAAATACAAAGAACAAACTGAGGGTAGCTGGAGGGGAGGTGGGCAGGGAGATGGGCTAGATGGATGATGGGCACGAAGGAGGACACTTGTGATCAGACTCGGTGTTGTATGTAAGTGATGAGTCACTGAATTCTACTCCTGAAACCATTATTACACTATATGTTCAGTGACCTGGATTGAAATAGAATAAATAAACTAAAAATAAATACCATTTGGTCTATCAGGACAAGAGAATGCAGTGGGGGGAGGGCAGACATGGAGAGATATGTTCTCAGGTTACTTCTGTCATCCATATGGAAGATTATGGGTGCTGGAAGGGGAGAGGAGCAGCGGGAGGTAAGAACGCACACACAGGCTGTGTTTCAGTGGTAGAGTTAACAGGTTATGCTGATAAAATGGATCTGGGGCATGAAATGGGTAGAAGGTGAGGGAGATGGTGGGATCAGGTGTTGGGAGCTATTTGAACTTACTGGTAGAGTGAAAATTCCTGGTGAGGGTGCGGCAAGTTTGCACGGTCTCTTGCCCCCAGATAGCTCCCAAAATCTACCCTCTTGAAATTTTTCATTTCTGCTTGGGCACCAAACCTCAAAATGCCTTGCTGATTAGTGTCAGAAGTGGCTTGTCCCCCTGCCCTGTCCCTGAGATGTGATTGCACCTGGTCAGGGAAAAGATAAGTAAACTAGATACACCCTAATGCAACACATAATTTTCCCCTAAGCAATACTAATAACTGAATACCTTCTGGGCCTGAATGCCTTTGTGATCGTCACTACTGCAATAAAATGTATCAGTCATCTTTAGGACTATGAGAGCAAGCCTATCTCCTGAGAACCTGTTTTTCTGGGAACTTTCTCTTAGAGTTATAAACAGCCTAATGACCCTTACTCATAAAAAACTGATCTTTACTAAACAATCCTGTTTGCCTCTTGGTTAAAGGTCACTTCCTTGAGGCTAGACCTGAGGTTTTATAAAATTACCTATGATACTATGAGTGCCTGTGGCTAAAATTATAAAACTTATCTATGGGAAATCATTTACTGCCCTTTCTTGTCCTTGTACCTTTTGCCATAAATAAACCTCGAGAACCAGACAAGGTGGAGATGCCTGCCAGATGGGCAGGGGTGCCTGTCTGGTGATCAGAACGAACGCAAGGCTCTCTCACTCTCTCTTTGGCCTACACCATCATCCTTCGGGGGAACCCTGGACCTGCAGGAGCTGGACTCTGGCAATCAGGGAGGACTCCTAGGTTTTCAGGTTGGCAAATGATGGCCAGTAGCGTCGTTTATTAAGAAGCAGAAACACGAGAGAAAATCAATTAGGATGGCTGAATATATCAAAGGTTTGGATGCACTGAATCCAAGATTATCATGTGCATCTAAGAGTAGGGGTTAAGAAGAGGGATGAATACATAGATCTGGACATTGGAAGAACCAGAGATGTAAAGGTAGGAGCTATCAGTTAAGCATCATGGGACCAGATAAGATCATAATAAGAAAGATAAAAGAAAAGGGGTCCATGGCAAAGCACCAGGATGGTTTCAGTAATTCAAAGAATCGGAGACAGCACTAAACTCTAGACCAAAGAAACTCATTCTAGACCAAAGAAACTCACCTCAACCCCTGGGAACAAATGCAGGGAGGCAAACTTGTCACTTTCTGATGCAGTGTGACATATACGTGCATATATAGAACCCAACTCTGATTCCATTGTTTCCTGAGTCCACATTGTAATTGTAGCAGCCACATAATAATAATGATGTTAATGCTTAAAAATAAAGCTTAATATATACAGGTGCTGTGTGAAGCACTTCCTCTATATTAACTCCTCAAATCCTCACAAAAATCTAATAAGGAAGGTGCTAGATTTGTCCTTGCTTTCAATGGAGGAAACTGAAGAGCAGGGACATCATGAAATCTAAGTTTACACTGTTACCATGTGGTAGAAAGACAACTCAAGCCTGCTCCCCAAGAGCATCCTTGTAGTTATTAACATGTAGTGATTCTTGGACAAGGAGTCCTTTCTATCTGATGATGCTGCACTGAAAAAAAATGGAGGTCTACTGAAATCCTGTTATTTGTGAGTCTGCATCACATGCACTGTTAATTCTGAGTATGTCCTTCCTCCATCCCAGGTCCATACTGAGTAAAGCCCAAAGACCCTTTCTGTCCAGTTCTCTCCTGTCTCTGGGGGCTCCTTTAGGGCTTTTGGGGGAACATTTCCCAAAAAGTGAACTAAAGGCTAGTCAGAAGGGACATGATTACTGATATCCTCCAGCCTGAACCTGCCCCCCTGATGATCCCCAACACAACGGGAGACTGTCCTCTGTGGTGAGCTCTGGGTCTCCAGCGATGACAGTTCCCCCACGTTCCCATCCCCACCACAACAGACCTCACCCTGTCCTGTCCCCTGGCTGCTCCTTACCCTGCAGGGAAAGGAAAACAACAATAACACCAAAAGCAAATAAAACCTTCCCCTTGTGGTTCAGTTGAGGCAAGAACCCAGATTTTTAAAAATAACATACAGAAATTAAAAAACAAAAACAAAAAAAGTCAAGCAAATGTCTATATCTATGTAGGTTGTGGGGAGAAGGGACGGAGATACTTATGCAAAACACAAGTCACTTCTATTATTCTCAGGGAAAAGCCGGACACTCCATATGAACCAAAGACTCGATTTAAAGTACATTCTTACAATTCCGAGAATTGAGGCAGATCAATAGAACCTTATTAGACTTCTTTCCTTCCAGTCTTCACCAAAGACTCACATGAACGCATCTCTGCCTCTTGGGTAGATCTTATAATCAGATAAGTTTCTTCACAAAGGAGGTCAAGCTTGCCTGACCACAATTCATCTCTGTTAACAAGGTGCTGGACAAATTTATAACTCTTTCAAGCAAAGATGTATGTCTTCTTACAAAGCTTTCTCCTTCTTTCAAGAGAATGAGTGCTCTTCTCTGTGATGTTCTCTAGGGTGGTATGGATAACAAGATAGCCAGCGTACCACATCAAATGCCAAAACTTGCTAGGAGAGCAGAATCAGGGGTACCTGGGTCGCTCAGTGGATTGAGCATCTGACTCTTGATTTTGGCTCAGGTCAAGATCTCATAATTTATGAGTTCGAGCCCTGCATCAGGATCCACACTGAAAGTGTGAAGCCTGCTTGGGGTTCTCTGTTTCCCACTCTACCCTCCTCTATTCTTGCTCTCTCTCCCTCAAAATAAATAAACATTAAAAAAAAGTAGAGTCCGCATCCACATAAACCACAGGCAAACCCAAACTCTCTCCTCATGAAAGATTCCTGAACTACACACAAAGGAGGCTGGAAGGGTGAGGTGATCAGTGTGTGGAATGGCAGGGGTCAGTAAAATGAAGTTGACAGTTTTCTTGTAGGCTAGCTTGGAATGTAATGGGTTAACTTCCTTTGGAATGTAAGGGGTTAACATACTGAATGTTTTGTTGTAAACTGTTCCCAAGCCCCTTTTCTATGGTCTGACCAAGGTCACACCTACGGAAAAGTGCTTAGTCACTGTCCCACTATGATTGGCAAAGAACAAACTTGATTGGTTCCTATCAAAACTGGTGATCGGCATATCATAATGTAACTGGCTATCACAGAATCCTATGTATGCCTATATAATCTCAATGTATCCATTGTTTGGGGCCATTCTCTGCTCCCTACCATCTGCAGTTCAGGTTGGTCTGGCCGTAAATAAAGTTTTGCCTCGCCTCAATTCGGCTTTGGTGGTCTTTTCAACATCAGGCTACAACAAGTTTCCCTAGATGAAAAAATATGCAGAGATCCAAAGACTGAAAATATCTTTTTTTAAGTGGTATCTTGAAACACTATAAGGGCTACAAGATAATTACAGGTAGGTATTTTCACTCTATTAGGAAAAATAGATAAGTGATAATGAAATAAGTAGTAATGCCGCAAGGCATTATATATAGATGCTAAAAATATGTATAAACAGAGGCCATAAGAACAATGCCCCTACATCAGTTGTGATCAGTGTAGACTGAAGTAGGTAGACAATTTGATCAAGTTTTGCTAAAGAGAAGAGATGGGAGAAGGAAGCAGGGAAACTATTCTAGTCCATTCCACAGAAATCAATGAATAAAAAGCTTACATGTGTCCTTGCTCACTGCTCTTCTTCCTTTATTCTTACCTTGGGTGAGAGTCCATTCTCCATCCCCTGTCCTTCTTTTCAGAAACTCCTTCCACCATTCGTTAGTAAGAGAGAGTAGAGAAATAGTTCTGGCAAAAACTAGCAGATAAACAAAGAGCTGACTGATCTTCGATAGCGTGGGTCTGTGGGTGTGGGAGAAGAAGCACGATACATCTGACCTGCCTTTGTTCTGAAGATTTATCCACCGTGAGGGAGGTGGGGGCCGCACTTGTCCGGCTCTCATCACCAGTGACAAGGAGTCTGACTGTGTCCCAGGCCTCACGGGCCAGGCCAGGACATCTGAAGACCTAGGCCACAGCATGCTTGTGGAAGTGATTCACACCCAGTGGAGAGACCCTTCCCTGGGTAGGATGTGCCCCCACACATCTGGAAGCACGTAATCACTAACCAGCTTCGTAATTTGAGGCTGGTCATTTAACTTCCCTGGAACTCACTTTCTTAAATGTTTATTTATTTATTTTGAGAGAGAGAATGAGTGGGTGAGGGGCAGAGGAAGAGACAGAGAGAGAATCCCAAGCAGACTCCATGCTCAGCACAGAACCTGATACAGGGCTCAATCCCACGATTCTGAGGGCATGACCTGAGCTGAAATCAAGAGTTGGACCCTTAATTAATCAACTGAGCCAACCAGGTGCCCTTGGAAGTCACTTTCTTAAACTTTCAGATGAAAATGGTGGAGTTGGTATCTATAATCCATAACTCCTTTGAGTGGTGTCTATACACACATATAAATATCCATGCACATATACAGACATATGCATATGTAAGTGTTCATGTGTGTATATGTCTCAGTCACAATACCGTCATTATTACTGTAGGCATTTTATTATTATTAAACCAGAAATTACTTTCTTTAGACATTACGCATGTGCACACACACTGCACATGTTCCACACACTGGTCTAACTGTGGCAACGCTGGGATGTGTGGGGATGTGCAGGGCGGAACACTCTCACTCCTCTCCTCCTGCTCCCAAATCTCCTCGGATCTCCTGCTAGTGCGGAAGTCTGCTGATAAGGGAGGTCCGTGAGTATGATCCACGGAGAGCAGGGGATGGATCTAGGAACTGCAAGTAAAAAATACCCAGTACAGGAGACACAGCAGGGAGAACAGGGGAGCAGGAATTGCCAAGAATCTGCAGAGATGATTTCGGAACTCTGCAGCTTCCAGCGAGCAGCCTAACTGGTGGGTTGCTGTTAATTTCCATCAATTTCAGCCGCAGGTGCAGTGTTACCTACAGATCCCGCTCTCTCCTCCATTCCCATGGCAGGCAGCTGTGGGGTGGATCCCAGCCTGCATTTATGGTGCCACTTGGAGGGCCCACGAGGAATAATCAGGACTTGACCTCCAAATATCAGGGCTCTGTGTTCTCACTGTGTATTCTCTGTGTTGGATCGCTGACTGGTGGGCAGAGAAGCTGGCTGCCACTGTCTCAATCCCCATGGACTGAAGTGATTCCAGAACATTTAACAGAGTTGCACCTGCAAACTGATGTTTTGTTTTGTTTTGTTTTGTTTTGTTTTGTTTTGTTTTGTTTGGACATTCAAAAACAACCATAAATATGGAAAAATTTAAGAAAGTACTACTTGTGCTCATGCTCAAGAAACACCTGAGAAAACCTTAAGCCTTCACCTTAAGTAGATCTCTGGCCCAGAAATCCACCAAGAAATAATGACTACAGCAACAGCAGCACCACCACCAACAACAACAACTGCCACAAACCTGGGGGGTGGGGAAACCTGATTTCCAGAGTTACAACATTATAAAACTCAAATGTCCAGTTTTTAGTAGAACATCACAAGGCACATGAAGGAACAAGAAGGCATGAGCCATTCAAAGGAATAGAACGAATGCAAAGAAACTATGTCTGAGGATTCCCAGGTAGCAGGCTTACTAGACAAAGTCTTTAAAATTTTTTTATGTTTTTTATTTATTTTTGAGAGACAGAGACAATGTGAACAGGGGAGGGTCAGAGAGAGAGGGAGACACAGAATCCGAAGCGGGCTCCAGTCTCTGAGCTGTCAGCACAGAGCCTGACACAGGGCTCAAACCCACGACCCGTGAGATCATGTCCTGAGCTGAAGCTGGACGCTCAACAGACTGAGCCACCCAGGCACCCATACACAAAGTCTTTAAACAACTTAAAGATGCTCCAAAAGACAGAGGAAGACATGGGCAAAGACAGGAACATACGAGCAAAGTGAGAGTACGAAGCCAGAAAGTAATTCTGAAGCTGAAACATATGAAAACTGAACAGGATAAAAAAAACAAGAGAGAAAAGTAATAAAACCAAAACGTGCTTCTTTGAAAAGACTGACAAAATTGACAAATGTTTAGCCAAATAGACAAAGAAGGAAAAAAGAAGTTTCAAGTAACTAAAATCAGAAGTTGAGGTTACAGAGATTGAATATAAGAGGGTACCGGAAACAACTGTGCACCCACAAATTCAATAAGTGAGATAAAACAGTAATATTCTCAGAAGCTCACAATGTATAAGGCTGAACTGTGAAGACGGAGAGATTCAGAAGAAACCTACTCTACTAAAGAAGTTGACTTAACAATCAAAAACTGCACAACAAAGAAATATCCTGGACCAGAGGTCTTCACTGTGAATTCTGCCAAATTTTTATGAAGTAACACCAATCCTTTTCAAACTTAAAAAAAAAATGGTGAGAGTAGGGGTCACCTTATAACTTATTCTGAAGCTATAATTCTAAAGTTAGATAAAGATATCATAAGAGAAGAAAATTACAGACAAATATCGCTTGTGCGAATGGGTACAAAAATCTGCAAAATACTACCAAATCATTTCCAACAGCATATTGAAAGGATTACTCACCCCAGTAAGTGGAATTTATCGTAATGAGGTAAGGGTGTTTCAACATAAAAAAAAATCTATCAATGTAATATATGATTTTAATAGAATGGAGGAAAAAAAAACATGATAATCTCAAATGTTGCAGGAAAGAACACATGACCAAATCCAACATCTCTTCATGATAAAACTCTCAGCACACTAAGAATAGAGGAAAACTTTCTCAAGATGATAACTGGTATTTATGAAAACCCCACAAGTAACACTCAGTGGTGAAAGATGGAAAACTTCCACTGAGATCAGGGACAATACAAGGGTACTTTCACTGATGCTATTCAGCAATATATTGAAAATTATAGCCAGAGCTATTAGATAAGAAAATTAAATAAAAGACATCCAAACTATAAATAAAGAGGTAAAGTTATCTCCATTCACGGATGAAATCCCAAAGAATTCCCAGGAAATCTACTAGAATAATAAATGTATTCAGCAAAGTTTCAGGGTGTAAGACCAACACACACACACACACACACACACACACACACACACATTCACATACACAAATCAGCTTTGTTTCTGCACAGTGGCAATGAACATCTGAAAGGAAAATTAGGAAAGCAATTTCATTTTCTATACTGCCTCAAATAATTAAATATTTAGAAATGAATCTATCCAAGGACATTAAAGACTTATCTACTGAAAACTACAAAGCACTGTTGAAGAAATTAAGGAAGATCTAAATAAATGGAAACAGAGTTCATTTTCATGGATAAGAAGACAATATTGTTAAGATGTTGATACTACACAAAGTTATCCAGGGTTGTAACAAAATCCTTATCAGAATTCCAAGAGCCTTTTTATTATATTTACTGATTTTGAAGAAATAGAAAAGCTGATTCTCAAACTTACATGAAATTACAAGGGGCCCTGAATAAACAAAGCATTCTTGAAAAAAGAAAAGTAAAACAATAAAGTTAGAGGACTCGTACCTCCCAACTGTGAAGTGTACTGCTAAGCTACATTCATTAAAACAATATGCTTCATTGGCACAAGGATGGACATATAGATCAATGTGAGAGAATAAAGTACCCAGAAATAAACCCTGTATGTATGATTAATTGATTTTCAACATAGGCACCAAGATTATTCAAAGGGTGAAGGACACTTTATTCTTGACAAATGGTGCTAGGAAACTTGGATATCTACATGCAAAAGACTGAGGTGCATCCTTAACTATACCATATGCAAAACTACAGCAAAGTAAATCAAAGATCTAACATTGAGAGCTGAAATGATAAAACTCCTGGAAAAAGACATTACAGAAATCTCCATAACACTTGTTTGAAAACAACTTCTTGGTTATGTCATGAAGAGAACGGCAATAAAAGAAAAAAGATAGATAACCTGGACTTCCTGAAAATTACAAATGTTTATGCCTCACAGATAATCAAGAAGTGAAAGGTAATCTACAGAATGGGAGAAGATATTTGCAAACCTGTATCTGATGAGGGATTAACATTCAGAATACATAAACAACCTCTAAAGCTCAATAACAACAACAAAACAAATAATCTGATTTAAAAGTGGGCAAAGGACCTGGATAGTCATTTCTCCAAAAATGATATACAAATGGTTAATAAGCACTTGAAAAGATGCTCCACATCATTAGTCCACAAGGAAGCACAGGCTGGAGGAGCGCGGTGCCACGTCACGCCTTCCAGGTGGGCTATTAAAGCACACCCATACACACACCACAAATAATGGATATCGGTGAAGGTGTGGAGAATTTGGAAATCTGAGCATCAGTGGTGGGAATGTAAAACTGTGCAGCTACTGTGCAGAACAGCTTGATGGTTTCTCAAGATGTTATACTACAGTATAACTCACCACTTCCACCAGCAAGTATATCTCCAAAAGAATTGAAAGCAGGGATTTGAGTCGGTATCTACACCAATGTTCCCTGCAGCATTATTCCCAGAGGCTAAAAGGTGGGGACACTCTAAATATCCAAAAGCAAATGAATGCATAAGCAAAATGTCGTATATCCATAAAATGGAATGTTCTTCAGCCATAAAGAGGAATGACATTTTGATATATGCTACAGCATGAATGGATACTGAAGGCATATTTAATGAAATAAGCCAGATACAAAAGGACAAGTCACATGATGTACCCAGAATAGACAGATGCATAGAGAGAGAAAGTAGAATAGAGGATATCAGGGGCCAGGAGAACAGGATACGGAGGAGCTATTGTTTAATGGGCACAGAACTTCTGTTGCAAATGATGCAATGGTTCACAACACTGTGAACATATTTAATGCTGCTGAATTGTACACGTATGAGTGGGTAATGTGACAAATATTGTGCCAGGCACTTTACATTTATACTTTCTATTGCTCAAAGCATGGCTGGTAGAAAGGGTAGGTATTATGATCTGATATTTAAGGATTTACTCTCTTTCAGACCATGGATTTGGGGCTAAGGACATCTGCCGCCTGCCCAGAGCACGAGTCTTCAGACAGGGCATTCCTCGTGTTCATGTCTCATAGCATCCTGGAGAGAATCTGTGGGACGAGGCAGAGTAATGAAAACCCAAACACGCTACCTTATGACCCCATCTTCCAGATTCTCAACAACCACAATTACTCCCACTTAAGAATAAACCCAAAGTCATCACCCAGGCGAGGTGGTGAGTTCAGCTGAGGCCCGGCCCTTAGGGAGGTATGTGTCACGCAGGCTCAGGGCTATCCTGAGTGGTTCACATCTAGTGAAAATGACCCACAGCCCACGTTTGGGCAACCATACCAAACAGGTGTCTTGGGAAAGAGTTTTCAGAGGGTGGAAAAAAGAAACTGGTATCCAGCTTAAACACAGACATCATCCACCTTCAATAAACCATAAGAGATGGTGATGGTGTTAACTCTAGATTATCTTTACATAGAATTATTAAAACTATGGCGTGAAATGGCTTTAATCTCAACATCTGCTAATCAAAATTTGATGATTTCTGACCTGCGAAGTATTTCACACGACAGAGATCAACATTTAATACAGAGCTATTATATTTCCATTTAATAAGTGGGAAAATCCAGACCCAGAAGTCTACATTTCACATGACTCTATTGATATGGCTTCAGAAAAAACCAGAAGTATTGGGACAAAACCAAGTCAGTGATGGTCAGAGGGGAAAGAGGAAATGTTGCTCTATACCTTGATTGTGGTGGTGTTTACATGACTGTATATATTTATCAAAACTAGTTAAACTGTGTACCTAAAGTGTGAATTTAATGTATGAACATTACACCTCAATAAACCAAAACCAAACTGTATGACCTTGCTTTATCCCTTAAGTATTTTACTATAAACTTTAATTCTGTCACTAGAGGGAGGACTCACAAGGAAGAAGTATCACTGGAAAAGGAAAGAGGTGAAAAGATGTTTCAGAATCTCATGTCTACTGTTGAAGGAAGCAGATACTCCCATTCTTGACTCTGCACTGTTGGTTCTTTTATTATCAGTAAACTGAACAGTGCACGCTTTACTTAGGAATACTCATCAGTCGTTTTTAGCATCCTTGCTGCCCCTGATGAATGGGTACATTCCAGGTACAATGGTACTGTTCACTGATAGTCTGTTAGACGTGAGTGAAGTTGCACTAGGGCTTTACCGTGTGTGTGCATGTGTGTACGTGTGTGCACAGTGAATCAGAACACCTTCACAAAAGGGCGTCTGATTTCTCTGGCTGTCAAATATGGCTAAGATGGCTTTTGCCGTGGGTAGCAGGATGGTGTCCCCCCAGCACGCGGTGGAGACCTGTGGGGCAGTGACTGTCCGGCAGCCCCACAAACAGCTCTGCACCAGGAAGGATGATGGTGTCTACATATCTATGTGGAAAAAGATTTCATGGTTTTCAGCTCCTCAACCCCACATGTAAATCTTCCATTTGTAGGCAAGGATTTGTAGGAATGAGGCCAGCTTGCTGACATGATGTGGCCCCTTATCCCAGGAAAGCACATGAGCTGAACCTCTTGGAAGAGTGCCTTTGAAGGAATGGAGGGCTCGTCTAGGCTCCTACAGCCTTTTCTAGCTGCTCTCTGAATGCCCCGGGGTCCCCTGAGGCTCTGTTGCACCCCAGAGATGCCAGCCTGCCATATCTCTGAGTATGGGATCACTCAACAGCCTCAGAACGGCACTGGCTTTAGGAGTCTAGGATGCACAATGCCTTTGCCTCTGCTGCTCAGAAGAGGTGGTTTGTGTTTGTTTGTTTTTAAAGAAGAGGACTTGACCTTTTTTTCAAAAAGCGTAGATTCTGGTTTGGAAAATAAGAACTCTAGGTATGAAATACTGGCAAAAAAAATCAAATAATTAGTAGCATCTGGTATAGTGAGATTAAAACCTCACTAGGGATTGCAAAGAGTTTTAGCGGATGAGTTCTTAAAATCATCATATTTAAGGTGATGAAATTTTTTAAAATTATAGTATAATAGACTTCCAAGGCCTGGAAAAAGACAGACAGAATTTCTAAAATGCTCAAGCAAAAGTTCATTCTTACCTAATATATATAATTTTATTTATTTTACACCCATACATATGTATGCATGTACTTTATATATATGAATATAAATATGTTACACATAAAATAAATACATTTTATATATAAAAATAAATATATATGTAAGTAAATATATAAATAAATCTGTATACATATACACACATGTAATTTAATCTTGAGCACATCTATATTAACACTATTGTCTCACTCACACAGAAAAAGGAAGTAAAGCTCACAAAAGTCATATACTGCCTGAATAAACACTGGTAGTATTTGACAAGACATAAATCCAACTCAGTTTGACTAGATGATTAGACTATTTTAGCTAAACCAACAAAAAGAGACTATGTTATTTAGAACTTTGGACGAGTCCAAAGTCACAAACATGTAGACTTTTCTCCTAGGAACGGGCAACTGAAAAACAGAACCCAGCAGCCTTAGCAAAGCAATCTCAGTCTATGAATTGGACCAACCGGTGTTCACTTACGAAGAGTAGGCTAAGGGGGACAGGATGGGTGACGTGGTATCTGAAGTGGGCATTAATGGTACGGTATTAAAGCATCTTCTGAGACAGACAGATGTAGGTTCAGTAAGCACGTCATCAGTCTGTAGCGTTCTACCTCCAGAAAATTTTCAACACTAAGGGAGAAAACATTTGCTAGAAAATATTACCTATAGTATCAGTTTAAACTTCATCAGTGTTACATTTGGAATCTCAAAACTGTGAATCTAGAACCCTATCCCTTCATCTATGATACTATAACCTTGACACGGTATCTTTTAGGGTTCAATCTAAGTTCATCAGGTTGCTCTGTATATACAGCCAGGTACAGAAACCTGTCTTTGTTTTTCTACCTGCTTAAGCCTGTCTAGAGATAAATACAATATATGACTTGTTTGAAAGAAGGCTGTAACTCAAAATGCATCATTGCCTTTACGCACAGATAACGTTTCCTGGAGAAGGGCAAGTGATTCCACCGTCATCATCACACAACTCATAAATTATGTTCACAAATGTCCTGTCAGGTGGTGTTGTCACCGGACAGAAATATTTGTGATGGTAAGCGCTATATTACCTGTGACTCGGTTTATTTCACAAGCCAGAATCAATGTACTGGATAACCCACCTGCATATTTTCCACAAATGATAGGACATTATTCACACCGCAGCGCATCTTGCTTTTTAATTATTTGCAAATAATTCCAATAATTGCAACTAAGTTCTGGCAGGGAAAGACAGTTAATATGTGCTAAATTTCTGTACCAAAAATACTTTAAAATGTGGGATATAAGAAAGTGAAAGAAATACAGAATGCAAAGCATTATCAAGAAAAATATAATGAATGAAGATCACATGAGGTACAGAATACTATTTCCTTAAATATTCAGATTATGGAAAGAATTTTGGAATAAGCATTTATTTTTCATAAATACTCATTGATTCCCTTTACAAATAAGAAATGGGGCTACCTGATAGAGACAAAACAGTAAGAGAGAACAGACCCAGTCCTTACTTGCTAGTTAATATTCTAGTAGGAGATATAAACAGTAAAAAACACTTTATTTAAAAAATATGCCATTTCTAGTTTCTATGGAATAAGATAGTTCCATGAGAGAGAACAAAGGAAGACCATGTTAAGTATGATCATCTGTAAAGTGAATGTTTCATGAAATAATCAACCTATCAAAACTCACCTGTAACTGGTGCAGAAGTTAGGGCTTGCAGAAAGGGACAGTAACCAATTAATGTAACAGTATCCATATGTTCCAACAGTTAAGTAGAGTCATGGAAGATATTAAAATATCTAAATTGCTTTTGAGATACGAAAACTAGGATTATGAGTGCTAAGTACACTGGATGGCATTAATAGCTGAACAGATGTTTTAGAAGAAAAATGAGTGAGCTTGAGGAGACTACACAAGACAAAGCACAGAGAACAGAAGCTGATACCATAAAGGATAAAGGGTCACTGAGCTGTGGGACACACTTTAAAGGCCTAAAATACGTGTAACTGGTGTCCTGAAGAGGAAGGAGCAAAATAATAAGGTTCGAGAAAATAATAGCCAAATTTTTAACAAATGCAATGAAAACTATAAACCCATAGATTTAAAAAGGGTGACAAATCTGAACCATTAAAACAATGGAAAATAAATATATAGCAAGGTTCATCATTAAATTTTTCTAAACTTGTGATAAAAAGATAGTCCTAAAAGAGAGGAAAACAAACCAAAATAGAAACATGCTATGTAGAGAGAAATAAAGAAAAAAGCAGCAGATTATTTATCAAAACAATCCATGCTAGAAAAACAGTAGTGAAAGACAAAAAAAGGTCATCAAAAAAATTACAAGTTCAGAAAAACATAAAATACTTTTCAAAATCAAAGGTGAAGTAGAAACTTTCTCATTTCTACAAAAGCTGAAATATTCCATCATGAAGTATAAGAAATGTTAACATAAGTCATTCAGAGAGAAGGAGATATTACCATATGGAAATACAGATTTATCAAAATGATTGAAAATTCTAGAAAAGGTAACCACATAGGAAAATATATATATATTTTATTATATATATAAATATAAAGATATATTACATATTAAATTTTATTATTAATATAATAATATTTTGATATTTCATGTTATTATTCAAAAACATCCTTTAAAGGAAATTTGATGTTTCCTGAACATCACTGAAATAATAACACTTGTGGTGAAACTATGATAAGTAAAGTTGTATATTACAAACACTGAGTTAACCACTAAAAGAACAAAATAAAAAATTATAGCTAATAAGCCAACCAAAGACATAAAATACATCATAATAATGCTCAATCCAAGGCAAAGCAGAAACCTTAGAAAGAAGGAAAAAAAAGACCGGATAATACAAATTTTACAAAGTAGCAAGACAGGGGTGCCTTGCTGGCTTAGTCCATGAGCATGTAACTCTTGATCTTGGAGTCATGAGTTTGAGCATCATGTTGGGCATAGGGATTACCCCAAAAATAAACAAATGAATAAAAATAAGATGTAATAGATTTAAGCCTAAGTTTGTAAATAATTTCATTAAATGTAAGTAGTCTAAACACACCAATTAAATGTTAGATATTATGAGATTATATTTTAAAACCCCACAAGACTAAACTATATGCTCCCCACAGCAAACACACTTTATATATAATGAGACAAAAAAATAAAATAGAAAAAGTATATCATGCTAACACTAGTCAACAATAAAGTAGAATAGATTGGGTTCAGATAAAGTACATTTCTTATCAGAGAATATGAGAAGGAATAAAAATATGTAACACCATAAGGATGAAGGGATCAATCTACAGGGCGAACATAAAAATTCTAAACATTCAGACACTTAAAAGCAGTTTTCATATACAAGAACTAAGAATGGATAGAACTGCAAAGAGAAATAGACAAGTGTACAGTTAAAGTCAGTGATTTCGTTAACCTTTTCTCAATGATTGATAGAAAAGGGCCACAAACAAATCAAAGAAGACAGATAAGATACCAAAAAAATAATCAAACAACTTGACCCAACTGATAAGTGCAGTCAACGATAGAACACACAATCTTTTCAAGTGCACATGGAATAGTAACCAAAATAAACCACATTTTGGGCCATGAAACAGGTCTAAATAAATTTAAACTTATACAGAATATGTTCTCTAACCAAAATAGAATATAATTAGAAATCAATAATGGGAAGGTCTGTAGAAAATCTCCAAATATTTGATATTAAATAATACACTCTATGGAGCACAGGGATCAAAGGAGATATTGAAATGGAAATTAGAAATCAATTTTAATTGAATGTAAATTAAAATGTAACATATCAAAAAACTGTGGGATGCTAGTAAAGAAGCATTCAGCAGGAATTGTAAGCCCTATATGATGAAATTAGTAAACAAGTAATGTCTCAAAACAATGACTTCATTGTCCATCATTAAGAAACTAGAGAAAGAAGAACAAATGAAATCTGAGAACAAAAGGAAATAAGAAAGACAAGAATGGAGAGTCATAAACAAGAAAATATAAAAGCAATACAGGAAGTAAATGGGATCAAAAGATGGTCCTCTTAGAAGATAATAAAATTGACAAAACTCCAAACAGACTGAATAGGAAAATAGAGAGAAACAAAATTTACTATTATCAGGAAGGGAAAGATGACCTCACTATGATCCTATAGAAAGTGAAAGGATAATAAGGGAATATAATTAGCAACACTTTGCAAATGATTACCATAACTCACATGAAATGGATAAACTCCTTGAAATACTCAGATCATTAAAGCTCAATAAAGAAGAAATAAATAGCCAGAAGAGCCCTATATAAATTATGCAAATTAAATCTGTGCTTAAAAACATTCCCACAAAGAAAATTCCAGGATCAAATGGCTTCAGTTATAAATTATACCAAACATTTCAGGAAAATATCACAGAGGTTATACAGAACACTCCTTCAGATAATGAAAACATAAGGAATACTTCAGAACCCATTTTATGGGACCAGCATGTCAATGCTAAAAATACCAGATAATGACATACTAAGAGTGGCAAAATACAGACAAGTAATCCTCATGAATGTAGATATAAAACTCCCAACAAAATTTTAGCAGACATTTCCAACAATTATATATATTATACATATAAATATATATATATATAATATATATATAAAACCTCATGACCAAGTATGGTTTATCCCAGGAATGTAAGGAAGGAAGGATGGAAACAAAACCTATATGGCTATTTCAAGACCCAGATCAACCACTTGGCAAAATCCAACACCCCTTTCTTATAAAAGACCCTTAGCAACTTAGGAAGAAAGTTCTTGTTATAGTGATGAAGAATATCTAAGAAAATTCTACAACTAATATCATATTTGATGGCAGAAGACTGAATGTTTATCCTCTGAGATCAGAAATGAGACACTAGTATGCCTAAGTCCCTCCCATAAAAATGGAAATCACAATAACACCTATCTGGTAGACTTGAGGCATGAACTAATGAAATGTTCCTTCCAAATCCCCCAGCAAAGGCTCTGCCATAAAGAAAGAAAGTGTTTGAGGAAGGCTGGTGACAGCCTGCACAGTGATGGGGAGAAGCAGTTACACACACACACACACAACTTGGAGAAAGAAATGGAAATAAAACAAATATTGAAAAATGTTAACACTTGGAGGTGAACATAATGTTGGTCATCGTATTGTTTCTTTTCTTGCAAATTTTCTGTATGGTTGAAAAAAACAAAACCTCATAGTAAAATGTTTTGGGGAAAAAATTGGAATCCAGACTCAAACACAAAAGGGCAACAGATTTTTGGGGAACGCTATGAGTGCAATTCGGTGACAAAGGGAGCCCTTTCAGCAAATGTTTCAAAGACAACTGGACATTTGTATATAAATAGTAAACTCCTATTCACTGAAAACCCTATGTACAAATGGATCCCAAATGTACTGGAGACCTAAATATAATTAGAACATTTCTATAATTAGAAATGTTCTAGAGGAAAAGTGAGGAGAGAATATTTTGTGACCTTAAGTTATGCAACTATTTGTCACAACATCAAAAGCACCATCTCTTAAAAACTATATATTTGACTTTATCAGAAATAAGGTTGTTTCCTCATCTAAAGTCACATTAAGGAGATTGAGGAGACAGTTCTAGATTTGGAGAGAGTATTTAATTTTTCATAATATAAAAAGAACTTTTATTTATAGCATATAAACTTCTTTTTTTTAATTTTTCTTTTTTTTTAAATGTTTTTATTTATTTTTGAGAGAGAGAGAGCGTGAGCAGGGAAGGGTCAGAGAGAGAAGAAGTCACAGGATCTGAAGACAGACTCCAGGCTCTGAGCTAGCTGTTAGCACAGAGCCGGGCTCGAACCTACGAACCATGAGATCATGACCTGAGCCAAAGCTGGACGCTTAACTGACTGAGCCACCCAGGCGCCCCTATAGTATATAAACTTCTATTCTCACTATATGAAAAACAAAGAACTCTCAAGATTCAAACTATGAAACTAAACCACAAAAGTTTTCAACAGACATTTCACGCACATACACAAAACACAAACCAAAAGGGCTTATGTCAAATCAGTATGTAAAGATTTTCAGAAGTCATGAGGAAAAAGCAGATCAAAACGGAAATGATTAATTATGAACCCCTTTTAGAAAGGATAAGATACTGAGAGCTGACAGTTATTAATCTTATCTTCTATATTAAGATAATCTCTAGCATGTGTTTGCTGGGGTTAGCACATGTGAATTAACACCTATTTGAGAAGCTCAGATACCATTTAAACCCTATATTTAAACCCCCACCTCCGTGTGATAGAACATATCCTTTGACTTTTTGCCTCAGGTTATCATGAATTAGCTTTACTGTGGTATAATTTGCACACAATAAAATGCACCCTACGTTAGGTATAAAGTTCAGTGTGCTTTGCCAAATGTACGCCCTACCAAAGTCTACTTATAAAATATTTCTACCATCTTAACAAGTCAAATTACAGTCAATTACACCAATCTAAGGTCAAGGAAACTACTGATATCCTTCTGTAACCAGAGATTAGTTTGACTAGTTCCTTATATTCACAAAAATGGAATCATATGGTATGTACTGTTTGTGTAAATGTTCCTCTGATCAATAAAATATTTTTAAGGGTTTTCTTCTTTGATGCATGTAGAAGTAAGTAGTTTATATGTTTTTAGGATATCTATGTCACTATACGTCAGTGTGTCCATTCACAAGCTGATGGGTATCTGGGCAACATAGATTTGACCACCACAGTGATATCTTAGTGTGCGTTCAGTTTATATTTTCCTGATGATTCACGTGGTGGAACATCACTTGGCCACTTGAAACATGCACTTGGCCATTTGTACATCTTCCTTCTTACAGTGTCCATATCATTTGCACATTTTTTACTGAGTTTTTTTTTTCCTTTTTGATGTAACAATTTAAATATTCTTGCTACAGCACCTCTGGCAGATACATGTACAGAAATACTTTTTGCTGCTTTTTAATTTTCTCAATGGTATCTTGAAGAGCAAAAGTTTTAAAATTCACAATGATTAATTTCTCTTTCCTCCCTCCCTCTTCCTTCTTTCCTTCCTTCCTTCCTCCCGTGGTCTGTGATTTTAGGTCCTGTGCTATGGGTTTAAATCCTGTCTCTTTTTCTGTTGACATTATCTTACATCTACAGTGTGTTTATTTAAACTGTATAGAACTATGTTTTATTTTGTTAATCCATTTTAATAGTCTGGATCTATTATTTAGAATGCACAAATAAATTAAAGATATTTAAGATACACATTTAAATTATATTTAATGTGGTTCCATTCAAATCTACATCTTGCTGGTTGTTTTCTACATGTCTTATCTGTTCTTTTTCCTGCTTTCTTTTGAATTGAGTGTATCTATTTAGTATTTATTTGACTTCTTACTAGCTATACCACTATTTTTTAGAAGTTGCTACAGATTTTATAATATGCATCTTCAGTTTATTACATTTTACTTCCCAATATTACTCTTACATATAATGTAAGTAGCTTACAATGTGTGTAAGATTATACAGCTTCTAAGTTGTGTAAGTGTGGCACTGGGAACCAGTATAAGCACCTCTTTGCATTCTTTATCTTTCCTGGACTAATACATACATATTTGGGACTAACAGAGACATATTTAGGACATGACAATGCTTAGCTATTCATTGTTAAGAAATTATGCCTGAGCAACTACTACCATGCCTACTGCCACACCGAGCCACCCCCACTTCTCTCTCTATTCTGCAGAAAATCACAAATCTAGTCCTGTGTATCTACTTCCTGAAGGAAATTTACCTGTCCACCATAATTTTTTAAAATCACTTTGTGTTCCAATATACATATTTAACTAACTGGGTTTCTACTGTGTCACTTACTGTGAAAACCAGTTTCCCATGGGAGGAAGGTTGGGGGGTTCAGGAGAGCACAGGAGAGGAGGGGTAGTGGAATGAGTTTAATGGAATACTGTGCATTTGAGCTAATGCCGCTACGATGGTGCCTATCCCCCAAAGTTAGTGGCCCTGGAGTTCTTTTTGATGTCCTAGCATAGTTGTCATTCATTTCCTACCCCAAACTCTAGACTCCTGCCAGTTCCCTTTTATTGTTTTAATTTTCATAATATCCCAGGTAGTAGTCAGGATGTGACTCATCTATGGGATAGTCCCCGTCTAGCACCCACACCACATTCCCAGCATTGAACATCTAGGATAGCCCCAGGTTTCTGAATAAAATGAAGATTATAATTATCCAGGCCAGATAATGGAATGAAAAGTTTGTTTTGTCTTAGTGTGGAGAGTATAAAATAATTTGCACGTTAATCTTTGTGTGCAGTGCTTTCTAATTACCTTGTCTCTGTGCCCTGGGAGAGATAACTCTTAGGACTTTCCCTTTGTGGTGAATTCTCTTTTGTCCCAGGAGATATTCAAAGTGAAGAATGTGATCCCATATTTTATTGCTTTATAAATATATATACAGATATTATATATATTTAATGCTTTATATATACCTATGTATATACCATTAAATATACACATGTGTGTTTATGTGTATATATGTGCATTATATATATATACATATTTATGTTCTCAAAACCTAATATGCTAAATTAGCATTATGTTTAGAATTGGAGAAAACATCTTTAGATGTCTGTAGAAAAAAAAGTAAATGTGTATCTAATGGTGTGTGTGTGTGTGTGTGTGTGTGTGTGTGTGTGTGTGTGTAGAAGACAGAAAAAGCAAAAACAAGACAAAACTAAGGGTATAAAGTTGGTAAACAAAGGAGGAATGACAAAATTAATTAATAAGGAAGGATATAGGATGATTTTGCTCCTGTTATTTCCTACGATAATAATTGCCTGTGAGAGAACATGTATGGATGAAGTTAGACAGTAACCAACATCTGGACTTGGCAGTCTCTGGATGTAGCTTTCCTAATAGGTCTAATAGATATTCACTAGATCTATAGTAGAAGGTCTATACTTAAGAATAGACTGAGGAAATGACTGATGAAAAACTGGGTCTCTTGAAGTTCTGAATGATATAGGTAGGTCTAGGGACCTTCTGCTTCCTGTAGATCATCCATTCCTTGCACCTGCACAAATCTGATCACAAATCTGAACCATCAGCAGCAAATCAAATTCCAGAAATCGGACACGGGCCTAGATCTAGATTTTCAAGTCATTACCTGTCATTTAAAACACTGCTTATCCTTTATTCCATCATTCATTTATTACATGATCATTAAACCTGAATCCAAATCTCTACCCAAACAGTGGTGGACAGCTCCAATGTCAGCCAGGAGCCCCGTCCTCTCCTTAAAGTCTGGCCAGATTTACACATCTTCTTGAGTGGTCTCCAGAAAAATGAGGGGAAAAAATTCTATTCTTTCCATGCAAACATGATAATCACTGACATCTTTACTTTTAAAGAAGCAATGGACTCCCAGACCCAGTATTGCTCTACTGGGCTTCCAAACCACCAAGAACCAGGCCTGATTTTGGCAAGTCTGGTGCCTGTGGTTTCGCTTCCCATAAGTACGGTTTGGCCAGCGTCAAACGGTCAATTTTCTTCACCTTACATGTATTACTCTTAACACAAAGTATTTTGTGTTCAATCAGTGAGTATTGTTGTCTCTCCCATTATAATTAACATTCTATTGCAGCAGGAATTTTTGTCTCTCTTGGTCACTATCCCCAGTATCTTTAATACTACCTTGCACATAAAATTAGTTCTAAATATATTTTTATGCTGAATTTTTATGTTGAATGAATTGAGGGGATCACCAGGGGTTGTCACGTGGACACACAATGTTTACTGAATGCTTCCTCTAGCTAGGTACTATTTTAATGACTTTTAAAATACTCATTAAATACAGTAACTCTACAATATAGGAATTATCATGAAACCCATTTGGCAGACAGGGAAACAAAGCCATAGTTAAGTTCCTTGCCAGAGACCAGCAGTTAACATTTTAATTCAATCATCATGGCCTCAGAATCTGAACTCTCAGTCTTTACCATACAACATCCCTTAAAATGCAGCTGTCTGAAGAGGAAGAGCCTTAGATAAAGAAAGAAAATACTTTCATTTCTAGAAGCAAACTGCTTCTCAGGGACACACGCCGCCTCTGTGTCTGGAGGTGGTTCTGAACTTGGATGAAACATGAGGGAAAAGAGTCAAGGCGTCATGTCTACCTCAAACACACTAATATGGGAACTACCAAAAAAGACGAACACATACACAAAAACCCAGAAACCAGCAAGCACTAGTGAGATGTGGAAAAGCTGTACTGTTCCGCTTTGCTGGTGGAAACCTAAATGGTGTGGCCACTGTGATGAACAGTATCACAGTTCCTCAAAAATCTAGAGACAGAATTACCCTATGATCAGGCAGTTCCCCGTGTGGGTCTACAGCCATAGGAGATGAAGGCAGGATTGTAAAGGGGTATTTGCACACGCATGCTCACAGAGGCATTCTTCTCAACAGCAAATGGTAGATGCAACCCACGTGCCCACCGATGGATATGTGGAGAAGCACAGTGCACACACATACATGCACTATGACTCAGCCTCACAATGGGAGGAGATTCTGACACAGGTGTCACATGGGTGAGCCTGGAAAACATTATGCTAGGTGAATTAACTCACCCACAAAGGGACAAATACTGTATGATTCAACTTGTACAAGCTGGTTAGAGTGGTCAGAGACGGAAAGGAAGGAGATGGCAGTAGAATGCAGAAATGGGGAGTTAATGTTTAACAACTGTAGTTACTGCTTCCCAGGATAAAGTTTTAGAGGTGCAGCAGGGATGGGGCACAACGTGAGGATGCTTGTACTTAATGCCACTGAGCTGAACCAGAGGTGGTTAAGATTGCAAATTTTGTGTCTTGTGCATTTTACCAAAATTTTTTTAAAAAGTCTTAGAACTGGATTATGTGGACATTTGGATCAACTGTCTAGCTAAACGGCCATGAAGGGAAGATTCTTTAGTGCATATATTTCACTTCGTGTGCACTTCCTTATTTTTTTCATGTTCTCACTTCCCCAAGCAATGGACGCAAAAGTCTTATGGGAACAGTTCCTGCTGCAATCTAAGGTTCAGTAACCTGACAGTGTCTTGGGGAATGAGAATAAGTTAGGCTTCTTGGGACATAATTATTAACATAGATATGTAGGTGTAATCATTCTTTCTGAGTCTGTGCACACACCCTGCCTAAAAAGATAGGGCCCCCTTGTTTGCCAGTTCAACCGCACATCCAAGGTGAGTGTCAGGTGCCATGGCTGGTGAGCCTTTTTCAGTTTGGGAAAGGGCTGCCTTCCTCACTAGGCTTGAGAAAGATGTATAGGGGTGACTTTGGGGTAGATGGGGGAATAGGAGGAGGAATGGAAGGAGTTCAGTGAGCCTTTTGCAGCATTTTTGAGGTAAAAGGTAAAGACCAAGAAGAATCCAAAATTCTAGTAGCATCGTATTATTTTCCCATTCTTACCTGAATTTGAAGCTATGGATCACCCATGGATAAGAATGGGCACAGGACGAGTATTGGCAGCTGCTGTTCCCACGGAAACAGCCTGTCGAACCCTCCGGAAGGCAAGAGACAGGTTTATCAGAGCAGAATGACCTCTGACATTCAGGAAGCTGACAGGGAAATCACGAAATCGAGTCTCCCAGCTCACTCAGTGAGCATATACAGATGAGGCTAAGATCAGAAAGAATTATGGGGAGTAGATGCCTCCACATCTTGCCTGCAAGATTCAAAGGTAGGAGATCATTCTTCAAGACTACTGAGCCCCATGGAGATAAATGTTTGGTTAAAAAAGATTAAAATCATCGTGTTTCTGCTGGTGAATTGGGAAGGAAACTGTGTTCACTATCTGAAGTATCTTTGCGCTTCTGACAAAGTCCTGAGAAAGAGGAGGGGGCGAGAGCACAGTGAATGTCTTCCTAGGTCAGGTGTCCTTGTAGCAGATGGACTGATGTGCCAGGAAGAGGGGGACAAAGCGAGAGCTGAAAAATACCAGAGTCATGGATAAGGCTTGAGAGCTGACTGATAGGGAAAGGATACTACACCTGCCAGACATTTGATGTGCGTGCCTATGATGTGCCTGACCTCGCACACAAGATGGGGCCACACTCAGGTTAGGTCCAACGCTTCAAGCTAAAGTCCAAGAAGTCAGCGTATCTTGAGCCCGGGACCTATCATCTTTATTCACCTCGTCAGTTTAGACCAGAGTTTCTTTCATCTCAGCCTCAGACCCCATTCTTGAATGTGTGCTTGTTCTCTTGTCTCAAAGAATAAATTGAGTATGTATATAAAATTATGTGTGCATAACATAATTACATGTGCATCAATTCACACAGGGATTCAGTTTCCTGGTCAACTCTGGTGCTCTTTATTTTGGGTAATACCAGAGTGTGCCCATCAGTGGGTGGAAATCTGAGGTCTACCTCCTTTATACCTGCAGTCCCCCTAAGGTCTAGTTCTAGGTTCTGGTGTCTGAGCTAGCCCATTCTTACCACCATCTGCTCCCTCTACACAGCGTAGATGGGTTAGTTGGGGGGCTCTCTGCTCTCCCAAAGCCCCTTCAGGGAAAGATAATGTGATCATGGGGGAAAAACTTTCTGCTTCTGCGAAGCTGGCTGGTGTCTCCAGGGGCCATCTATTTGTAATAAAGTCTCACTCTGTTAAGATGCTTGCTTCTCATCATCTCCTCCCCAACCCGACTCCACCAGTAACACTGAAGGCCATGGATGACAGTATTCCAACTGAGAAAACCCCTCCCCCTTCTCTTGGCTTCTTGTAATCCCACAGACATGCATACCTCATGCTTCTCTGCTGCCAGCGCCTGGCTTCTGCTGTAACAGGAGACAAAGCTCCCAGTCAGTCTTCAGTTGCATCACCTCTTGGTAATGCCCTCACCTTTTGGCTAGTTTTCCAGGACCAGGTCTAAGACAACAACCCAAGATAATAAACAGACCTTCTTTGCTGGGACAGGACCAGAGGGAACCCACACACAGATACTCCAATGCTGGAAAGCAAGTTTCCTCAAGAATGGCTCATGAAAGTACTGACAGTAAATACGGTGTTTCAGGACCAAATGTGCATGGTGGAACTAGATGTAGCTTGCCACCCGAGGGATGAAGATTTGTGGAATCAGCCATCACGGCCCTGCACTCTTCAGAGCAGGGAAATAGCTATTAATTCCCCCTTGGTTGTAGTCTCCTTGTGCCTAAAGTAATAAATAATAAGGTATGTTCCAGAAAGCTTGGGAAGGTTTCTATTTTGTCATCTCATGCCAATAACTGAGATTTCTGGCAAAGATGGTAGCAAGGGATGGAAGGCCAGGAGGTCAGACCAAAACAGGCACTGACTTTACCATGTGTGTGCGCTGTTGATGAGTTTCTTATAAAGCTAAACTGGAACTTAATGTGTTCTTTTCCTTTTTGAATTTGTTGGTCATAATTGCTGGCAAAAAAATACTCTGGGTAGACATGAAGTACCACAGGTAAAGATTTTCAATGCTTCCCTCCACGGAGGGGGTCTGTGCCACTGACACCACATGTGGGTTCGTGGGACCCGGGCTCCATTTTCCTATGTGATGATAGCTTCTTTGGAGAAACATGTGTTGCTCAAGGGATTGTGCTTTTAGGGTGCTTCAGCAGTGTGCTCAGGTGTGAGGTCCATCCTAAGCAATAAATCTAAGAACACAGTTCAAAGCAATACCTCTATCTTTCCTGCCTCCCAGGTTCCTCGACCTGATGGCCGTCCACAGCGCCTCTTATGTAAGTATTATAGAACCACTGCTGCTGAAGGCAGAACGTCCTCTGGGAAATACGTGTCAGACCCCTGCTGAAAGTGTACCAGCAGCTTCCATGGCCTTTAACACAACTGACAGCTTCCTCTGTGGGGCTTGCTACTTACTGAGTGCCTGAATGGGACACATTAACCCTTGTGCAAAATCCTGTTCAAACCTTTCCCTCTTTCCCGTTTCTGTGCTTCTCCCTGTCATACATGGTCTCCTCTTCTTTGAATGCCATTCTCCTCAGTCCACCTGTCATACTGAAGTCACACGTCACGTGTGCATGAGAGCATTCGCCGACCACGGCTGGCTTATCCTGCTCTTAGGATCCTGCCTAACCACAACCAGCCTTTGCTATGTGTGGTCATTCAGCATCCTCTCAACTAACTTTCACATGAGCCTTATGATGTTACTATTATTATCATCCCACTTCTTTAAAAAATGTTTATTTTGAGAGAGAGAGAGAACACATGCATATGAGTGGGGGAGGGGCAGAGAGGAGAGAGAGAATCCCAAGCAGGCTCCAGGCTATGCACTGTTAGTACAGAGCCTGACTCAGGGCTCGATCCCACAAATTGTGAGATCATGACCTGAGCCTAAATCAAGAGTTGGACATGTGACCAACTAAGCCACCCAGCCAGTCCCTATCATCCCACTTTAAATAGGTAATGTGCTGAGTCCTACCAAGCTAGTAAGTGTGGGAGCTGAGACCTTGATGCCTGTCTTAAACCCAGCAACGTACAGTGTAAATAGAGCCATTTACCACATGAGCATAACACATATTTAAGTTGGAGGATATTCAAGCATTTTTAATGTGGTTATTGGCATATTTTTCTCCTAAAGTAGATACATATCCCCATGAAGATATCAGAGGCCATGTCAATTTTCATTTGCTACATTCACTTTGGCCAAAGGATACCCTATCACAGACACCTTATCAAATAATTCCTGAAAAAAAGACTGGTGATTGTTTAAGTCTCTGTGGGTAATTTTATTGATGTATACAAATACTTGTGAGTGTGGAGTAAAGGATATATTTTTATTAACCCTCTCTTCCCAAAAGCACAGTGAAAGGATTTATGAGTTGCAAACTATCTTTGGTCCCTGACTAACCTAATCTTTAAATAGGTTCCTTTGAGTAACTTCACTCATTCAGCCCAGGCTTGGCACTAGGTTTCTTTGAGTAACTTCACTCATTCAGCCCAGGCTTGGCACTGGGGCTTTGTACCCTATGACTGGGTGAAACCAAGTGCCTCGTTTGGCTATGTAATTCTGTAAGAAATCTCTGCCAGTCACCCAGGGGAGGCACCTCTTACTCATATTCTTCTTTTCCTAAAGCCTGGGCACCCCTGAGCTGGACAGACCCACGTGGGGGAACTGTCATGCACTGGAGGTCAGTTTTGGAGCCACCAAGATATACCCATTTCAAGGGATGAATTTTATTTTAGGACATCAGCAAATCCTATTATTTCCAGATAGTCACACTTTGAAATGGATTAAGAGCCAGCCTATGAAGGGAGTGATCAGTGAAGAATGCCCAGCATATTTGGGAAAATAATGTTCTGCACTGATAATTATTTTCATTGTTTTCCTCTTTCCTCAGAAGCCTATTCTAGAAATGACCATAGTATTCTAGGCTCCCCAGAAGCAGATCCTCCCTTGCCAGGAGTGTTTGGTGTTTCCAAAGCAACCACATCCTTTGGAGCCTGTCTCACTTGGTATTAACCACAGATCCATGAAGTTCATCAATAATGGAAAGACCATGGAGATTTCTGAGGGCTGACACTAAGCTTTACTCACAGCTGTCTCGTCCATCCCCATGGGTGAAGTTTCCATCTCTGTATTTTCCTATATCACATTCCCAAATCCAGGCCACACTCAAGTTCCCAGCATCTCTCTGTCTTTAGCTGCCAACTACACATCTTTCATTGGTTTGGACTAAGCATGACCAAAACTCAACTCCCCATCCTCCCACAAGGCAGTTCCTCTTTCAGCTCACCCTGTGCCCAAAGGGATCATCATCCACCCAGCATTTGAAACAGAACTTCAACTCACCCTGGGCTTTTCTTTCTCCTGCAGCCCTAGCATTCAAGCATGAAATAATTTGATTATTCTTTAATCAAATGTATTCCAATTTCTCATTCTCTCTACCATTATCCTATGTTACTGGCCATGTTCCTATAGTACTGTGTGTTTCCTACACAACATTTATTGCTATTTTATTATCTAGATCCACTGTTCTTCCTCACCAGACTCTAACTTCCACAGGAGACAGTGAACATGGTGGTCTTATTTGCAGATACAGCTCCATCTAGATGTTTATGTAGTACTGCTTTTGCCGTTATTCATTAAGTTCCAGTATGTTGTATTTTCATTTCCCTTTGTCTCAAGATACATTCAGATTTCCCTTGTGATTTTTTTTTAAGTTTATTTATTTTGACAGAGAGACTGTTCAAGTGTAGCAGGGGCAGAGAGAGAGAGAGAGAGAGAGAGAGAGAGAGAGAGAGAGAGAGAGAGAGAAAGGGGAGAGGGAATCCCAAGCAGGCTCCACACTGGCAGCACAGAGCCCAGTCCAAGGCTTGAACTTACAAACTGTGAGATCATGACCTGACCCAAAACCAAGAGTCAGATGCTTAACTGACTGAGCCACCCAAGATCCCCTCCCTTGTGATTTTAATTTGACCCATTCACTGGTTGCTCAAGATTGTGTTATTTAATTTCCACATTAAAAATGTTTTTTCTCAGTTTTCTTTTTGCTATGGATTTCTATTTCCATTCCATGGTGGATGGTGGTTGGAAAAATAATACTTGGCATGATTTCAATCTTCTTAAATAAGTTCAGACCTGTTTGGGTGGGGCTGGAGATTCTACATTTCCTTTTTTTTAATGTTTATTTTTGAGAGAGAGAAAGCATGAGTAGGGGAGGGGCAGAGAGAGACGGAAACAGAATCCTAAGCAGGCTCTGCACTGTCAGCATAGAGCCCGGTGCAGGGCTTGAACTCATGAACCATGAGATCATGACCTGAGCCAAAGTCAGAGACTCAGTGAGCCAGCCAGGTGCCCCAGGAGTCTAACTTTCTAATGGTCTATGGCTAACTCCAGTACTGCCAGACTGTAGATGAGCTCTGACTATCAGAGCTCTAGTGGGTGCTAGATTTCTGCAATACCATCTTCCAAATATGGGACACCCAGAACTGTTTCCAATTTTGAGACAAACTACAGATCATCAGCTAGGCCCTACTGTTGGATAAGTGTTGTGCTGCCTTAGTGCAGGGAGCATAGAATTTGCAAATTTCTTGTCACCAGTGCTTGTCATCCAGTGCTACTTGTAGCCTGATGAAGGTCAAAGAATGTGTCTGGTACATGTTCTGAGGACCTTATCTTCTGCTGCATTTATCTTGCTATCAGGTAATAGAGCCACTTGAAGGTAAATGTTTAATCTGATATTTTACTGCTGGAAAATTAGTATGTTATATCTGTTTTCAAAACCTATTGTGCCAAATTAGCATTCTTTTCAGAAAAAGCAAAATGTAGCCTTGATTGTGGTAAAGAGAGGCAGTGGATTTTAAATGATAGTGCAAGTGTGTGAGTGTGTATGAGTGTGGGGGGGAGGGAAAAGCAGAGAAACGGCGATGGAGAAGAAAGGAGACTGTAAGAGAGAAAGAACTAGCAGGATGATCACAGCACCATCTTCTTCATTCTTTTCAGTGAGTAGCCAGCAGAGAAAGTTGTCTGCTCTGTGGAAAAACACGTGCGGGTGACAAAGTCACCAGAATCCCTTGGACTACTTCTGTAGGGGCCCAGATGAGGCCATTAACAAAGCCCATGGGAGGGACACTTTGCTTTCTTCCCTTCATTTTTACAAGTTCAAGTCACAAGTACCCAGACCTCAATAAATCCCCAAATGGAAGGACTAGGACTCCTTACAATACGCAGACTTATGTGAAGACATTTAGGCAGCTGAAACGAGTATGTTAGTTCTTAATAGTGATTTTTGCATGTATTTGATGTGTTCCTCCCTGTACGATCTCGGCTTCTGCTTATTCAAAGAAAGGAAGCCTGCATATCCCTGACCATGTTGTTTACGTATCATTTAGTGATCTTTGTAGGGAGGAGTGGAAGAATCACAGAGGAATGTGTAGAGATCGCTCAGACAAAAGCAACAAAAAGCTCCAACAGCAAAAAGCTTGTCGTCTGACTAGGTAGACTAGACAAATGCTTGGATTATTCAGCAGCAACGCCTAAAGTTAGTGAATGAACATTGTGGAAAGCAGTAGGGAGTAAGTCTGATAAGACACATTAGTGTCATAGCTTCAGTCTTGAAAAGTGAGGGCAAGAAGGTTGTATGGCGATGCATAGTTTGTTACAGAGAAATTAATCTATCACTCCGTTTATATCAGACTTCGGTTGCCAAACTAATCCGGGTATGTATTCAAACCCACCTTTGCTTCAGCCTGTGTGATTAACTACGCCATTAATCTTAGCTACAAATTAACACTACCGACCTCATAGTGCAGTAGGTTTACATGAGATGCATAAACACAAGGCTTTCCGTGCCGCACACAACCGCTCGGTAAAGATGAGGATGGTAACGCCCATGAGGGTAACCTTACCTGTCTTAGTGGAGACCCTCCTGAGAACAGAGTGGACTCGGGACCTGCATGCAGATACCTGATTTAGGAGGGGTTCCCAGGAAGCGGTAAATAGTGAGGGAGCCGGGAAGGGAGATGAAAGGGAGAAAATCACCCAAAAACGTTTCATTAATGCATTAATTCCTATTCTCAGAAACCAGAGTTCAGTCTCCCTGAGGGATCCTCTTGAATAGCGTACAAGCTGCCTTACAGAAGTTGGGGACTTGGGGGCAGTTCCCAACTGACTATTGCCTCCATTGGTTGAAGGTTGCCTCCACCAGGGAGTCCATATCTGCACCCACATTTCTGGGTGCATGTGCTCACCCACGAGCAGCCAGCCCTCGGCTCTCTGGTGCCCGTCTCCAGGCAGTGAGGCAGAGACAACCAGAGGCTTGGCGGCTCCATCTGGGACACTGGTTACAAGTCGAGCTCTGCACCTCGGGGCACTCAGATTAGGCAGGTTCAGGGGGTGTGCACGTGATGGAGATTTTCTCTGATCCTCAGTCCAAATCAACTCCACATACTACACTGCTTGGAGGTGTGTGTTGTACTACTGATGCCTTGCATTTCTTTTCTTTCTTCATCAACAAAACTTCCAGGTCACCCTCCCTCTGCCCTTGAAAGGGATGTGATTCTTCAATCTTTCAAAGTCCCTGTGGAAATACACCGTTTTGCTCTTATGAGAACTTTTCTCTTATGACATTTTTACATTCTACTTGCATTATAGATAGTTCAAGAGTTATATGAGGGTAATGATTAACATTACTGGACGTCTGCTGTTCAATAGGTGATATTGATTTTCAAGTATTAAATTTAATCCACCAGTTTCTCCAAAGCAGGTAGTTTCGAAGAAGGGAAACGGAGACTTGAGTTGGATAATTATCCCCTCATTCCTGACACCAGTGTAAAGTGTTGGTGTTATTAAGAGTGGCTAAGTCCAAAGGATGGCCTTTAATCTCCTCAGCAAAGGCCATAAATGTAACACTCCACAGGCTTGGTGAAAAACATAAATCACATGAATCGGGTTATGTGGGGACAGGCGAACCGTAGAGCATAGGAACATGAAAATGGAGCTGTATGGACTGGGATCTAGGTAATTACTGTTCCGTGGGAATTCCCACAAGGGAGGCATGTGACCCAAGATTTTACTTAAAATCTCACAACTTTGAACTTCGGATAAATTATCAACACCAAAAGAAATCGAATCTGTGATGTTCAGAGAAAACACATCTGTGCACATTAAGGGAGCCTGGGGGTCCTGGACGCTTGGCTTCTGTTCTGACCACAGCGTCAGCTGCACCACGAGACTGCAGGTCTGAGAGACAGAGACTTCCCCTCACTCCCTGGACCAGGGAGCTCCCCTCTCTGACACTGCGCCCCCAGCTGCAAAATGGAACCATTAATGTCTGTGCTCCTTCCAGGGCTGCTGCAACAGAGTGTCCCCAACTGCAAGGCTTGAAACAGAAACATGTTCTCTTGCAGTTCTGGAACCATAAGTCAGCAGGCCATGCTCTCTCCACAGCTTCTGACGCCCGGGCTTAGGACCGTGATGAACCTCCGATCTCCATGTCCACGATCACATCACTGCCTTCCCTCAGTGCCTCTGTGCTCATGTTGTTGTGCCTCTGTTCTGCAGTCATTTTTCTTTTCCTGAGGTCACCAGTCATATCGGGTACAGAGCTTGCTCTAATATGACCTCACCTTTACGGATGACATTTGCAAGGATCTTTTTTCCAGATATGGGCACATTCTAACTTACTGCAGGTTAGGACTTCAACATTTATTTTTGTGGTACACAGTTCGAATGGTAACAACATGTAATTCGCAGGGCTGTTTTGGAAAGCTGTTATTCTTTGTATTCACGCTGTTTCCTCAGTCAGTAGACTCCTCTTTTTCCTCAGTTCTGGAAGTTTTTCTTTAAGTTTGTCTCTCATCTATTTTCTCAATTATGTCCTTCTAGAATTTTAATCAGCTATATCTGAGACGTTCCCATTTCATTCTTGATATTTCTGAATCCTCCTCTCAAATCTCCCAGCTCCTCATCTCTGTTTATTGTATTCCAGATACATTATTTGAATATATTATCTGGATCACTTATGCTCTCCCAAACTTTTTGTATATGCCTTTCAACTAACCACTATTAAGTACAACTGATAGATTTCCTTTACATGTTCCATTTTCATTAGGTTGCTCTGATTATTGTTTATTATAAAAGAATTGGTTTTTGCTTCCTTTACTTGAACTTCTCATACACTGCAATTCTATACACTGTATTTGATTAGTTCAACATCTGACTATCCCTGGGGACATGATTTTGTATTTTCTTGTTTCTGGTGATATTCCCATAGTGTCTCACTTCCTAGTGTGTCCATCAACTTCATCTGTCAGTACAGTTACTATTTTGGTTGAGGATCTGGACACCGACCTTGGAAAGGAATTCTTTCTGCTTCTGCTTGCAGGTAAAATAGCCGATTGAAGACCTTACCCATATCTCCTCAAGGATTTGGCTCCTCAAGGATTTTGCTATTTTATGGTCAGCCTTTCTACCATATGAAGGTCCCGTATCTTCTGACATGTGGAGAACGCACCTCTCCTGTCTGCCAGCCCGTCCAGACAAGCCTGTTGCTATTCCACTCTAGCCCACAACATCTGCAGCTTCTTCTTCCCAGCCAACCCTGACTCCCAGGTACTTCCATTCCATCTCTAGACGTCAATGCCCTGGCCACTCAGAGCCCTGCTCTTGTTTCCTACAGGACCAGCAATGCCTCTAAGAGCATGCCGTAGTGAATTATCAATGTTATGATACCTGGGAATCTTGGAGAACTTCTGGTTATTCAAGATACGATATTAGGACATTCAGCAGCGATGTATATATTTTTTTCAAGTTTATTTATTCTGAGAGAAAGAGGTAAAAAAAAGCAAGAGTAGAGGAGAGGCAGAGACAGAGAGAATCCCAAGCAGGCTCCGCACTGTCAGTGTAGAGCCTGATACAGGGCTTAAACTCATGAACTGTGAGATCATGACTTGAGCTGAAGTTGGAAGCTTAACTGACTGAGCCACCAAGAAACCCCCAGGAGTGATCTTTAATAGAGGACATACATCACAAATATCTAGGATTATTTTGATGAACTCATAAATCTAAGCCTCACTCTTGGATATTCTGATTCAGTAATCTGGAGAGAGCCTGATGACCAATATTTTCAAGTTTCCACTAGCAGAACCAACATAGAACAAGTACAGTCATACATCAGAGATGTTGTGGGTTCAGTTCCAGATGAGCACAATAAAGTGAAGACCACAGTAAAGGGAGTCAAAAGAATTTTTGGTTTCCCATTGAATATAAAGTTATGTTTACACTATACTATGGTCTACTAAGTATGCAATAGCATAATGAACAAACAGAAACAAAAAGAAATCCAATGGACACTGCCTTAATTACAGAATGCTTTACTGCCAAAAATACTAACCATCATCTGAGCTTTAGTGAGTCATAATCTTTTTTGCTGGTGGAGGGTCTTGCCTCTCTGATGATTGCTAATTGGCCAGGGTGGCTGCTGAAGGCTGGGGTGGCCATGGCCATTTTGCAAAATAAAACAACAATGAAGTTTGCTGCATCATGTGACTCTTCCTTTCATGAACAATTTGTCTGTAGCACGGGAGGCTGTTTGACAGCATTTCACCCATAGCAGAAGTTCTTTCAAAACTGTAGTCCATTCTCTCAAAAGAAGTTTATCAACTAAGTCCATGTGCTATTCTGAATCCTGTGTTGATCTTTTAGCAATCTTTACGGTATCATCGCCAGTGGATTCTGTCTCAAGAAACCATTTCCTTTGCTAAGAAGTAGCCCTTCCTCCATTGAAGTTTTATCATGAGCTTGCAGCCATTCAGTTCTTCAGGCTCCACTTCTGATTCTAGTTTTCTTGCCGTTCCCACCACATCTGCAGTTATTTGCTCCACTGAGGGCTTGAGTCCCTCAGAGTCATCAGTGAAAGCCGGAATCAATGTCTTCCAAACTCACATTAATGTCAATGTCTTGACCTCTTCCCACAAATCACGATATTCTGACTGACATCTAGACTAGTGAATCCTTTCCAGAAGTTTTCAGTTTACTTTGCTCAGATCCATTACATGAATCACTTTCAATAGAAGTTTTAGCCTTACACAGAGCTTGATGTGGGGCTGGAACTCATGAACCGCAAGATCATGAGTTGAGCCCAAGTCAGATGCTCAACCAATGGAACCACCCAGGTGCCCCACAGAATGTATTTCTTAAGTAATGAGACTTGAAAACTGAAATGACTCCTTGTGTTCCTGGATTGCAGAATGGGTGTTGTGCCAGCAGGCATGAAAACAACATTAATTTTGTTATACATCTCCATCAGAACTCTTGAGTGACCAGGACATTGTTAATTATCAGTAATATTTTGAAAGAAATCTTTTTATTCTATGAAGTAGACCTCAACAATGGGCTTAAAACACTCAGTAAGTCATGCTGTAAACAGATACAGTCATCTAGGCTTTGTTGAATACAGGAAGAGGAGGTATGGCATAGTTCTTAAGGGCCCTAGGATTTTCAAAATGGTGAAGCAGCACTGACTTCAACTGAAAGTGATCAGCTGCATTAGCCCCTGACAAAAGAGTCAACCTGTCTGCTGAAGCTTTGACTTCAGGCATTGACTTCTATTCTCTGGCTATGAAACTCCTAGACGACATCTCCTGAAAATAGAAGGCTGGTTCATGTACATAAAAAGTCCATAGCTTAGTGTAGCCACCTTCATTAATTCTCATAGCTGGACCTTCTGGATAACTGACAGCTTCTACACCAGAACTTACTGCTTCGCCTGGCACTTTGTTATAATGCTGGCTTCTTTCCTTAAACCTCATGAACCAACCTCTAAAACCTTCAACATTTTCATCTGAAGCTTCTTCACCTTGGGCTTTGGCTTAAAGGAATGCTGTGGCTGGTTGGAACTTCCACCCAGACCAGTAAACATTCCCCATATCAGCAATAAGTCTGTTTCACTTTCTTAACACTTGTGTTATCATTGGAGTAGCACTTCTAATTTTTATCAAGACTTTTTCCTTTGTGTTATTTGGCTAAGTGATCTGAGCATCAAACGGGCTTTCTTAGGAGATGCATGAATGGTACAGCATTCTATTAGCAAGTAAAGGGGGAGCACCAAGAAGTTTTGTAAAGTGGGGATATTTGAAAGAAGGGGAATAGGGCAAAGAAGTTCTTAGCAAAAGAAAAAGATTGTTCCACACTAGGCCATCTTCCCTCAGGGTGGGCTCGAAAATGGTCTTCCTCTGAGGACATTTCCAGAATTCCCAATTCACCAGGCTCCAGACTATGGCCAACAGGGTCCTGTGGATTGGGATCTGGGAAAACTTCTATGATGTGTTGCTGACAGGCTTGAGTGTAAGACATGAGAGACTTCCAGTAGCTGGTCATTCCAGCCTGACACAGCAAGGGATCAGCAGAAGACACTGGGCCGCAGGTGACTATCTCATTTGGAGTGAGTTTATGTCTTCACCAAGGGGGAACCTTGGACAGTGAGCAAGACCAGAGCCATGCACTGAGGCCAGGGAAGTCCAGTAATTTTGGCAAGTTCAGAAGTTGTAAGTTGGAGGATCTCAGTTCTCCTGCCTGTGTCTAATGATTGAAGTGATGGGTGTGGTGGTATTTCTATATTCTACATCATTCGTTTCACCTGCTTTGCCCAGTGAAGTGGGTGCTTCCATCACTGGAGACCATGGACAACAAGCCCCGAATGGGAAAACACATTTTCCACCAGTATCTCTGGTGGGAGAGCACATTGGCCTTGCAACCGGGAAAAGGTTCAGCCCATCCAGAAAACACAAGCACAGTAAGAACATATCGGTCACGCTTGCAGAGGAGCTGGGGGAAGTCCCACTGCAGGTGTTCAAAGAGTCCAGACAGAGAAGGTCTGAAGCTTCTGGGACCAAAAGAACATCTTCTAAAATGATGGCCCTAACAGGTCAGACATTGCTTGGTGATAGTTTCTGCAATTTTATAGAAGTCTCCTCCCCAATTTGGGTCACCTTAAATGCACAGTACATTTAAGTGCATAAGGGCAGGATTCCAAAAACTATTTAAAAAAACAACAAAAAAGGAGGTTTTTGAGAAAGCCAGGGAGAATCAAGTGGCCATGTTGAGTTTCCCATAGTCCTGGCTGTTTCATTTACAGGCACTGTCTATGCATCTGGATTTCTCTGTCCCAGGAGTGGACGGTTGGCGTGGTACAAGAACGTCAGGATGGCAGAAGTCTGGCACCCAGGGGTCGCTTTTTGCAGGAGTGGAATGGACTTGATCCACTCCCCGTGTGCCACAATATTTACCTGTTGCTGCTGTCCTTGCACGAAAACCAGCAAGGGTACTTCTTAGTACTCAGTTAGGTTCAGTCCTTTCACTGTGAGTCTCAGTGTTGATGACAGCAGTTTCAGAAGGTTCAGAGAATAATCACAAGTGATAATATTGTACTGGAATATATCAGATTTCTAGGAATTTCACAGAATTTTGAGAATGCTTATAGACGGTACAAATACAACATGGAGAGGGGTTAGTATCAGTTCTCATTTGTTAATATGTTCCATCTAATTTAACATGTCATATAAGTCTGGTTAGTTTAAAAAAATCTTTGGTGCTGTAAAAGCAACTTCAGTTAAACATAACCACCCCCACCACCATAAAAAGAAGAGGAAAAAAAAAAAAGTAAAGAAAATAATAAGGGAAAAACCCAAGACACACTCCCTAGGGAGGGGAAAAAAACCAGCATGTAATTTCTGTCCTTGACAGAATGTATTAAATAAGCAAACACCACCAACAAGCAAAACAAGTACTACAATGTAAAAATATTTAAAAAAATGATAACCCTCTCACATGCATAAATGAAAGGTTGCACACAATGAACTCACATCTTTTCAAGCTTCAATAGTAAATATTCTGCTACTATGTATTAAATACTGCATGGTTTGCACAGCACCAAAGGACCTCAAGTATATTGTAGTGTAGAGGTGGAATTTAAGGAAAGGTATTAAGCAGGCTGTGTTTTAGCTTATGGGCAAGTAATAAATTATATCATGTATCTTGAATGTATCATAGATAAGCTGCTATATTACAATTGCCGCTTCAGATAGCTGTGAAATTAGGTGATTAACTAGTTGGTACCTAACCTTCTAATTTCTGTATAAGTCTAATTACATGAAATAGAAGTGGGGGTTTTGATTTTTTACTTTGCTTTTCTGTTTGGAGTATCATTGAAACTACTGTATTGTAAATGATGGAAAATAATTGCATATGTTAAAAAAATTGTATAAAAAAAATAATCCCAAACTAAAAAAAAAAAAAATCTTTGAAATATTCCAAAGACAGAGTGCCTGGGTGGCTCAATTAGTTGATCCTCCAACTTTGACTCAGGGCCTGATCTCAGGGTCTGTGGGTTTGAGCCTCGTGTAGGCTCTGTGCTGACAGCTCGGAACCTGGAGACTGCTTCAGATTCTGTGTCTCCCCCTCTGTCTCTCAAAATAATAATAATAATAATAATAATAATAAATAAACATTAAAAAAAAAAACAGTACCTATGAAATGTTCCAAGGACACTCTGGAAAAAATCCCAGAGTTATTTCCAGGTCAAAAAGACTTCATTGAGAATTCAATTTTGGAAAGTTTGTCCAAAATTCCAAAAAATTTAAAAAACAACAATAAAACACTGGTTCAAGTAGGACCATAAGTCAATGAAACAATGTTATCTACTTAACCATGATGACAGTTAAAGATTTTGCAGGCAAACATAGAATGTGAAACAGTTGAACAAACAAAAAAACTCCAGAAAACCTTAGTTTTTCTTAATGGAGTTGAGAATTTTTAAGGAATCAAAGACCCAATAAAGACATATAAAATTATTTTGACGAAACCCAGAAAGTTTCTTTCTAAGGCATATTACTTAAAACGAAATAAAAAAAAAAAAAACCTTTTACAATCTCTTACGAAAAGCAGATCAAAGGTCCAAGAAAACTTTGTCCTACTAGAGAGAAAACCAAGTTCTAATTTTGCACCAGCTTGCCTTTTAATTAAATTCATTTTAATCTCAGCCTGCCTGACCACACATTAAAACTCCTTTGCAAAGAATCATTTTTCCACCAACTTTCTAGAGCTTTCACTTTTGCATTCAGAATTTGTCCTATGCTTTTTCTCTTTATTAACTATTGTTTCACTATTTTATCTTATTGGGACATGATCTAAATATTCAAATAAAATTCTATCTTTTTTTTTTTTTATCTTTTAATTTAACTTAGCAAGACTCTAAAGTTTCAAGTTAACAAATGTTTTGGAAAGCTATTTTAGAGTATATGTATCATAAAATGTAATTGTTGCTAAAAAATTTATCTATATACTCTTTTTTAAAATAGGGGCACTCAGTCGGTTGAGCGTCTGACTTCAGCTCAGATCATGATCTCACCACTCTTGTGTTCGAGCCCCACATTAGGCTCTATGCTGACAGCTCAGAACCTGGAGCCTGCTTCAGATTCCGTGTCTCCCTGCCTGTCTGCCTCTTTCATGCTCAGTCTCTCTCTGTTTCTCAATAATAAATAAATGTTTAAAAAATTTAAATATAATTTAATGTCAAATTGGTTTCCATACAACACTCAATGCTCATCCCAACAAGTGCTCTCCTCAATGCCCATCACCAACTTTCCCCTCTCCACCACCCCCCATCAATGCTCAGTTCTTTCTCAGTATTTATGAGTCTCTTATGGTTTGCCTCCCTACCTCTATGTAGCTTTTTCCCCCTTCCCCTCTCACATGGTCTTCTGTTAAGTTTCTCAACATCCACATATGAGTGAAAACATATGGTATCTGTCTTTTTCTAATTGACTTATTTCACTTAGCATGATACCCTCCAGTTCCATCTACGTTGCTACAAATGGCATTTCATTCTTCCTCATTGCCAAGTAGTATTCTATTGTATATATGAACCACATCTTATTTCACTTACATCTAAATCATTCACTCCCAGAAGTATGTTTAGATTATCCACAAAAACGTCATGAGACAACAGACAAAATCAGCCATCGTTGTAGAATATTTGTGCCAGTAAATTACAGCAGATAACATGAATATAACTAGTAAATTCAGGTAGAATAAAACTTGTTCAACTGCAACTCTAAACACATGACTATTTTAATTAAATCAATGAACTTAAACTAACTTTACTGAAGATTATCTCAGGTCACCTGAACTTGGAAAACATTTGCATTAATTTCTGTTATGTCTCTGAGAATGTTTAGGAATACCAATGTATTTAAGTGCTTGTTTGTTTAAGACCATTGAAGAGAGCTCTTTTACAACATTTTGACAATCCCATATGGAGACAGAGAGGAGCATACGTCCACAGCTCATATGTAAGGACGCAGGTCTGAAACTGACTCCATGAGACAATAGAAGGGCACACATTGCCCAAGGCAGGAAGGACCACACTTATAATACCCTTAAAGTTCCTAAGGGCAGGCCTAGAAATAGAAGCTATAGGTAATCACTTATTGCTTAAGGCTAGTTACACCCTAAGTGAGGGTCCTGGGTCCTGGGTCTACTCTGTAATTGGTTAACACTCTAAATGTAATTGGATAAACCTGCTGTCAATAATATTGTATAATAATGATTGGATCACTGTACCTATATCACAATTTCCTGTAACTCCCCTTTCCCAAACTCATAAAAGCCCTATGCCACCTTTGTTTGGGGCTCTCAGCATGGATCGACCACACCCGTAAAGTCTGTGAGCCTGAGTTTAGGCCCCAGGGAGCCTAAGCCCGTAATAAAGCCCTTTGCTTTTGCATGCATGACTCGGTCTCCCTGGCGGTTTCTGGTTTTGGGGGACGATAAAGAAATCTTGGGTATTACACATACATATAGGAACACATGGACATACAGATGGACGAAAACCAAAACCTCATAGCTCCTACCTTAATACCACTGCCATGAACAAAGCTCATTCATTCTAAAAGTTGGATTGCAATTTGTTTTTCTGGTATTTGGAAGAAGTTAAGGGTTACCTGCTAGATGGTTAAAGATTTTTCTACTAATATTTGTGGAGAAGACACAGTTCCAAAAGAACTTCCCCCCCACTTTTTTTATTGATAAGAATTACCTGCCTCAAATTTGCATTTTAAGGAGATGGCCCAGAGAAGAGTCCCAGAAGAGAGCAGGTGGATCATTTACCATTTCAAAGGCACGTGAATAAAAACATAGCCCCTCCTAGGACATTTGTTCCCAAAGGCCAGAGTTTTACAATGCCTGCAATCTTGTGTGAGATTAAATTGGGAGGTTTTAGAATTGGTAAAAGAAAAAAAAAAAAAATCAGTGGACTTTGAATTCTTCCGGGAGCCACAACTGTGGTCCTGCAAAGACTAGATTTGTACAAGGCCAATTTTTATTAGTTCCTTAAAGAACTGGGTTGTTCCCTGAATGATGTTAAGGATTGTCACACCCACCTGTGTTAAAATGATTTCTTTGCCTCTGGGTACATTTAGCTTAGGGGGTAAGGACTGCCAAAAATAAATTAAAAAAATAATAAAAAGCAAAAATAATACACACACACACACACACACACACACACACACAATAAGGTTCTGAGTGTCAATTTGGCCAAATTTCTGATCATAAAGTTATTAGGTCCTTCCAATATCTTGTCAGGTTTCAGCTGGGACAAATATTGAATATTTCTAGCAGCATTCAACCACCTCATGGAGCCAAGAGGTCCCTGCAAAGAGGACACAAAAAGGACTGTATCAGGATTCTCGCACAGAGTCGGGACACTGAGGCTTCTTTGTCTAAGAAACAATTTCATTCTTTGTGACAATACAGGATCAGTGGGTTTGTACCTAAAAACACTGTGCCCTGAGCAAAGAGGGATGTAGCCTTTTATGCAATTTCTACTTCTTTGTCTCCCATATATGGTGACACACGTCTAACTGGACACAATTCAAGTTAAGGACTCGTGTCAGAGATAAGCATACCTGTACAGGGTCTGATTGGGCCACACTGCAAGTTGCCTTCCTTTGATCTGGGAAGTCTTCCTGCACATTCCTTAGGGAGGGGCTCTCCCACAGGACCACCTGCACAGGACCCAGAGTTGCTTCCAAAGACACGCAAAGAAAGAACCAATAGCCTGCAGGTCCCCGGCAGACAGAAAGCCCAACCCACTTCTTAGGACACAAAAACACCCAAGTAAGATGGCAACAGGTATGCCAGGAGAGAAGTGATCACTACCCAGTGGATGTCAACTAGGGAAGGAAGAGAAGTCAAGTTTTAGTTCCCTCTTTCAACTGGGCTCAGGAGGTAATCTATTTCCAAAGACCTTTGAGGATCCCTCCGGGCTCCAGAAATTCTTTAACTATGCCCCTTAGTGTGGCCTGTGACCCAAGGGACCTGCAGATGACAGCCTGTAGCCCAGGGTGGTCTTACTTTAAAAGGCAACTGTCTGCCTAATTAGTCTCTTCAGGGTGGATACAGCAGTCTAGTGGTCTTTTGCTTTAGGTACCTTTTCTCTCTAGTTTTTCATTAGCCTTTTGCAATAAATCCTTCAATGAAAGTATTTTGGAATTTTGAAATCTTTTGGAGGATTCTGCATGCCGATTAAAATAAGTGTCCCATTCTGTTTGCTTAATTGGGAAACCTTGCTTTCCATCACCCTTCTTAAATAATTTTATTTAATTAGAATGTTCCCTACAATTGGCCATTGCAATTCTCGTTAACTTTTAGCAAAAATTTTGAACATTGCTAGATATTGGCAACTTTTAGGACTATAGTTTTGTTTCTTTTTCTTTTCTTTTATTCTTTCTTTCTTTTTTTTTTTTTTTTTTTTTTTTTTTTGAGAGAGAGCACAAGCAGGGGAGGGTCAGAGAGAGAGGTAGATACAGAATCAGAAGCAGGCTCCAGGCTCTGAGCTAGCTGTCAGCACAGAGCCTGACGCGGGGCTCAAACCCATGAACCGTGAGATCATGATCTGAGCCAAAGCCGGGCGCTTAACCAAATGGTGCCCTTTGTTTTGTTTTTTTTTTAATGTTTATTTAGAGAGAGAGAGAGAAGTAGAATAGGGGAAGAACAGAGAGAGAGGAGGAGAGAGAAGCCCAAGCAGGCTCTGCGATGTCAGCACAGAGCCTCAGAGGAGGCGTGCGGGATCCCATGAACCACGAGACAATGACCTGATTGAAATTGAGAGTCGGATGCCACCCAGGTGCCCAGGACTATGGTTCTTATACATAAAATAAGCAGGTGTGCTGGAAGGATTTGAAACATCCCCTATCTTCTAGCTAGGCCTTTGGGTTTCTCAGAACCAAACTAATACCTAAAAGAAACATGCCACAGGGCTGGAAACTGTGGGCTATTGTACAGTGCACCTCATCGCATGGGAATTTCTTGGCTGTCAGGTATCCTAGTGCCATCTATGACCAACGTATCCCATCACAGGATTCTTAAGACGGTGAGTGCTCCCACATCCTTTAAACGCTGACCCATGCCCATCAATGTTTGTGGCTTTATTTTTGGCTTCCAAGATTCCCATTAGCAAGTGGCCTTTATGCAAAACAATACTGGGGGCCTAGCACTAGGCCCAGTGCAGCTGAAAGCAAAGCCAGTCTGATCCCAGACCCAGGCCAGTTCTTCTGTCGGACCCTGTAACCACCAGTAGTTAGTTCTCAGTGGGGACTAAACCAGCAACTTTAGTAAATGGAGGCTGCAGACTGGGACTGGGGAAAGGCCGGAAGACCCCAGTTTGGCAGGACTCCAGAATACAGCCTCGGAGGGGATTCCGACATGGAGCTGTGCCGTAGACCAAGGGCTATGGACTGGTGCTCTGACAGAGCCTCCCCCATTAGTCTAACCCCTCCATGAACCAATCAGACCAGGAGCTCAAACAAAAAGACCAGAGATCAAGCCAACAGGAACTCACCAATGGCTATTGGAAATGGCAAGAAAGACCGTGAACTCGAAGAGTGTGCAGGGCGCCACACTTGTGTTTCCCCTTTGACCCCAAATGCTGACAGACTTTGGTTTGGATTCCAGCACTGCCACCAAATCTGCTAAAGAACACAAATTCAACTGAGTCAATCTGAAGATCTAATTGCCTTACTTAAGCACTTTATAAGCCAGGCAGTATCCCATCTAGCAGGTAGAAGGGAGCTCTGAGGAGTTGTCCAAAATGGAATGTTTTCCCAGGAAGGAGGGAGGGGCAAGACAGTTATTAGCAAAAGAAAAGGATTGTTGGAGGCAAGGTCATCTTCCCTTATGGGAAAGGGCAGGAGGTCTCATTAAATGAATTCCCTCAGCTCCCCTTGGGGAGGAGGGAAGGCTGTGGTGGCTCACGTGATATATAACCTCACTGAGGCAGAAGATTCCGGCTGACCAGTTAGGAGAACAGTTCCCAGGAAGGCAGAAACTGCAGTCATGACAGGGTGAGGGCCCAGTTCATGGACCTGTCGTCCTAAATGACATCATGTTGGGCCTGTGGTTTAATTTTAAACAGTTCACAACTTGGCTAACTGAGTGGTCGCGGGGCCTAGCGGTCAGCCTGCCTCAGCTTCTGACAGGCTGTCTTCTCTGAGCTTAGTCATTTCCAGCTTTTGGTTGAAAGTGAGAGATGTGACTCTTCCTGCCACTGAACTCCCGGAGGTCACTGAGGGGTGTTCATTGGCCTGATCTCAGCGCTGCTGTGTCTCAGAACAGGGAGGCCGGTGGGTGGAGCAGTCAGAACACACAGCATTTAGTGACCGAGACTGCGGTGTCCCCACACCATTACAACAGTAGTATCAGTAACATCGAAAATTGCTCCGGAAATTGCTCGTTACTGATCACCATAACAAACATAGAAACAGTAATGAAAAAGTTCAAAATACTGTGAGAATGACCACAATATGACAGAGACAGCGAGTGAGCAGATGCTGTGGGGAAAATGGCGCTGACAGACTTGCCTGAGGTGCCTTTGCCACAAACCCTCAGTTCGTAAAAAATACAGTGTGTGCCAAGTGCGACAAAATAAGGTATGTCCACACTTATCCCAGGGCCTACTTTTTGTGAAGCACTCAAAGTCCTTGACGACAGGATGCAGGAGAAGGAAGTTTTAGGCGAAGAAAAAAAGAATATGTTATAATTGGCTAGTGCTCTCACCAACATGCATTCATCATGAGGTCTGAAAGGCTCCCAAAACATCAAGAAGAATACATTTTGGAGAACCCGAGAGGGCAGGTGCCTTGCTAAGTGTTGCAAAGGGCACAGCCAGGGTACAAGCACGGGGACCGTCTGCCTCCTAGGTCTTCCCCAGCTCCTTACCACTGGTACCATAGCTCAGCGTGGGCACACTTGGTTCGCGCATGAGCACTGGTAAATCACTATGTCCCCCTGATAGATGGACTGCTACAAGTAACTTATTTAAAGATGATTTTTCTATATAATACAATTTGCTAGGTACATATCTTTTTTTTTTTTTTAGTTTATTTATGTATTTTTGAGAGACAAAGTAGGAGCAGGGGGGATGGAGGAGCAGGTGGAAGATAGAGGGAGAGAGAAAAAATTCCAAGCAAGCTCTGCACTGTGGTTCGAAAGCTCGTCAGAGATTCTGAGTCCACAGCTGGACTTGTAGCCTCTACTGTGTCCCTAGACTCAGAGCCAGGGGAGAGCAGCAGGAAAGAAAACATCTGGTTCTGGGCAACAATTTTTCCATCCCTAAAAGCAAACCTGGGTCCCAGGAGCACAGCCCAGAGCTGCAGGATGGGCGCCGGACGCCGTGACTCGACTTCCTTCCCCAAATGCTATGGACTGAATGTCTGTGTCCTCCGCAGAACCTGTGCGAGACCCTGAGGCCCAAGGTGACATACTGGGAGGTGAGGGCTTTGGGAGCCGATTACGCCACGACGGGCAGACCTGACCGGGATTAGCGCCCTCAGTAAAGAGGCTCCAGAGAGCTCCTCTTCCACTACGTGGGGACACGGTGAGAAGTCAGCAGCCTGAGACCCAGGAAGGGGCCAGCACGGAAGCCCCAGCCGGATGCTGGGGCCCTGATCCCGGACTGGCAGGCTCTGGAGCTGGGACAGGCAAACCCCTCGGGTTCAGCGGCCGCCCAGTGTGTGCCCTTCCCTTCCAGTGGCCAGAATGGACTAAGGTAGATGCCAAAGCAGGAGTGGCATTTCCCCATCATACTTCCTGATTCCTAATGAACGGGAGAGTCTGCACCCTTTGAGTTTGTAGTACACATACTTTCCCATGGGTTCCTGGCTCTCCAAGCCCCTCTCCCCTCCTACTCTGACCTTCTCCAAGTGCTAGGGAAACAAACATCCCAAAGATACATTCCCCGATGCAGTCTACATTTCAGAGAACTGACTGCCTCTGAAGTGGGTGTGGGGGTGGAAAACAGAACAGGATATTGTCCTTTCCCGGGCCGGGGGCTGCTCCTCCGCCCGTCTGCTTCCACCCCAGGTTGGGGCGGCACTTGCAGGTGCCGAGGTGCGCTAGCTCGCCAGGTCCTGCGCGCTCCTCCCCAGCTTTGAGCCCACCTCCCTCCCCGGTCCTCCTGAGGGAGGGAGAGAAAATAGGGCAGGAGAGGGGAGACGCAGAGAGTGAAGACAGCACAGGGTATCCGATCAAGCCTCTAGCTTCTTCGTTCCTTTATTAAGAAAAAATAATCTCTTATATAGCGTTTGGGGAGGGGAACTGACCCAGGAGAGTTGCCAGGTAACAGAGTCAATTGAATATCAAAAGAAGCGCCCAGACTTGCCTCTGCAATGCTGGGGAGGGGGAGCTAGCGCTGAATAATCCAAAATGTGGTTTTTGATCTTTTGTGCACCTTGGCCATTCTATGTCTGGCACAGCAAGACAGTCGCCAAAATTATTTTGACCAGGAAATGGCAGTCTCCAGTTTCCAGATGCAAATCTTGTTTACTGGTTCACTCCCCGCCCCCCCCCCCCCAGAGTGATAATCCTTGCCTGAGGCAGCCAGGAAATGTGGCAGCCCTTGACAGGATATGAATGCGTGAATAGTGGCTATTTCTCAAC
>NC_043710.1:95162909-95173026 GCF_006229205.1 Suricata suricatta
GAGGAAGTGCAATGGCCAGCAGGGAGCCAGGGCTTTGCTGGTACCCCACGGCTTTGCAATCCTGACTGAATTTGAAGGACCGTAGTCTGCTAGAAGGTGCTGGACCAGCCAGGACGGTACCACGGGCAATGGGAGAACAGAGTACTGTTTCTTTGTCTTCCCAGACAGGGTTGAGTAAACACAGGGCATGTCAGGACCATGCCAGGTTTCCCGATAGGAATGTGGGGAGTCAGTGTGATTTCAGGAAACCCAGGGCACACATAGGGGCAATGCCCAGGGTCAGTGAGAGGTATGCGTGTCTGCAGGCTCCCTGCACCATGTGAAGGGGGCGTCCTACTGATTAAAGCCCAAGGAGGCTACCCTTGCTGCTGACTTGAGAGGCCGTCAGCCATTTTCATGACTTGAGGAACCCTTGTTCTCCAAACAGACAAGGTTCTGAAGACCAAGAGGAAGCAGTTCATCAACTCGGTCAGCACAGGGACTGTAAATGGCCTGCTGGATGAACTCTTTGGGAACAATGTGCTGAACCAGGAGGAGATGGATGGAATAAAATGTGAAAATGCTACGGTTATGGATAAGGCCCGGGCTCTGATCGACATCATCCTGAGGAAAGGGCCACGGGCATGCCAGCTGGCTATCACGTACATCTGTGAAGAGGACACCCACCTTGCAGAGATGATGGAGTTCTGCTCAAGTAAGCTCCAATGACTCAGACCGAAGTTCGCATAGGCTCTGTGTCTCTGTGCCCAACACTGGGTTTCTTCACTGCTCACGTCAGTTTGCAGACAACTTCCCTGTTTCTGGCCCCACAACCCCATTTCTCTATTGGTGGCTCCATTCGGTGTCTCCTGTTCCTTTTTGGTCCCTGGCCTCAGTAGCCTTCTTTGGATTAAAGCTCATTCCCCATCCTGAACATGCAGTGACTAATTTGTTGACGTTAATGAGAACAGTTGGAAAAGTTTCATGCTGTATTTTCCAGACATCCTGCTAAGGCAATGAATCAACCAATGTCTCTTTCTCTCCTTCTCTCTTTCTCTGGTAAAAGTCCAAGGGACTTAGGTAGCCATCAGACATAAAGACTTCAGGTCTGCCATCAAATACACTTTATAACCTCTCTCCAAAATTTTGCACTCCAGGAGGAATAAAATATATTTCAGTGATGGGGAAACACTCAGAGTAAATTCAGTGCTTACAGAGAAGTAGAGACTTTAAGTGGACTTTGCTAGTTACGCCCTCGCATCTTGTTCTGAGTAAGACTGTCCACTGGAGTGCCACCAGGCTGCGGGCCATTCTGGGAGCCGTCCACAAACCCCACCCTCAGTCCTTCTGAGGGTCCAATCCTGGGCTCAGACATCTGGGCGGCCCCTCCTATGGTCACTTAGTCACCTCCCCACAGCAAAGACAGGAGCTACCCTGGAGTCTAGCCCCTGGTCCCTTTTGCACGTGCCAAAGCCAGTTAGAAAGAGAAGATGTTCTTTTGTCCTGGGGCTTGGGGGAGGCCTGTGCCTGCTGACTGACCGAGCAGGCGTTCACTGATGGCTAACAAATTTCTCATTCATCTTTCAGTAACTATTTCGTTTGACACATCCCAAAGTAGAGACAGCCGATAAATAACAATAGGGATCTAGAATACTTTCAGAATAGCCAAGTCCTCATCCTTGTCCCATTCCTTTCCACCCATTGTCCATGAATCCTAGAGGCAGCTGTATGAGTCACTGCGATACTCCGTGGGGGGCGGGGGGCGGTGCCTCTCAAGTTGTCTCATGGATCCTCTTCAGTGAGGGTGCTGGGGTTTGTCTCCATCTCATCTCTCGTCCAGAGAACATGACAATTAGATGTAATATTTGGGTGCGCTCGCTCTAATGGGAGAGATCCTCTAAGAGAAATTTCTTGGTCATAAGAAGGCCGACTTTCTATTGGCATAAAAAGGCCTCCTCCAGAAAATGCTCTTGAAGTTACTGATGGTTCACGTACTCTGGCAGTCCAGATGGGAGGGAAGGAAGGGTCAAGGGCAGTGCGCTGACTTGAGCTTGAAGTTTTATGGGGTTTCCCGAGGGTTCTCCTCCCTTGGCAGCAGGAGATTGGACCATAGCTCATATAGGGAAATCTGGTCTCCAATAGGTACCATAAAATGAAGTCTGGGAGGACTTCTCATTTGTTAGCTTATGCCACTTCTTAAAGTTTCCGGATAAGCTTCTCAGGTGGCTGTTATACTGAGATCCTTATAAAACCTTAAACAGATTTATATTAAATCCTGGTCCTTACACCTGACAATCATAAAAGTTACCAGAGAGGATTTACTGCAGTGATTTTATGCAACCCAATACTGCAGCAGAGGCTCCCCAGTGTTTCTCTGCTCCGAGGCGGGCTTATGCCCCTCCCCGCCCAGGGCAGGGCAGGTACAGTTACAGAGGTGGTGGTTAGGCATCTTGGCCCGCGTGTCATCACGCAGTGCCCTTTGTGGGCTGGCAGAGTAGTATATCTGATTAAGAGCCCACAGATGATAATGAAGACAGTCTTGTATTCGTGTCCTGGCTTGAGCAGTCTCCTGTTCTATGACCCTTGGGAAAAGGACTTAACACTGATTGAAGGTCAATGAGGAGGTCGCCTGCCTCATTTTCGCTGTGGCAGGGTTGGCACAGCTAAATGTCCACGTGCAAATGCCTGCTCTTTTCCGTTACCTCCGAAGCCCCGCCCAGCTCTGCCGTAGACACTCTTGCACATGCCTGGCAGGCAGCAGGGCTCACCCCAGGAGCCACCTGGAAACATGTGAAGTAAGAAACCTTGTGATTCTACATGTGATGCTGTCTCAGTCCCACTTTGATCCTGGACAGCCGAGATGGAAGAGGCACGTCCGGATTCCCGATTGTCCCGTCAGTCGGGTGTCCGGGCTTTTGCTTCTCAGTGATGGGTGCGGTTCTCAGTCACATCTCGAAGAGGCCCGCAGAAGGTACTTGCAAAGGGGGCGTCCAACACATCGGACGCGATTCCTGAGAGATGATAAGTGACTATTTTAACGTTCTGAATCTTTCCTCAGGTTCGCAGTCTGGAAATTCTCTCACGGACCGTGCAGCAGCCGCTCCTCCTCTTCCAGGTAATGGTATTTTCAAAGCAAGAACATCGAACTGCATCTTTCCTGACCTGAACTATAGGTTCATGGGATGACCCCAGGGTGAGCGGGCAATGGGGAATTCTCATGGATTGATCGGGTGCCTTTTTCTCTTCTTAATCTATGTGCATTACTACCATGTTTATGCCAACAAATTCTAAATCCATGTCCCAAACCTGACTGCCCGCTTGAACCACACACACTTCACTGTTCTTGTGCCTACCCAACACAGGCTCTCATGGCTCCTTCAGACAGCATGTCGCCCTCTCCCCACTTTGCTTCCCCTCCAGTTCCCTCTGTCCCGGTTAATGGCACCACTGTCGCCCTGGTATTCACACCAGAAACCCGAAATTATCTTCAGTTCTTTCTTTGTCCTCACTTCCAGCATTCAAGAAGTGGCCAAGCTTATCGATCCCTCTCTCAAGTCCAGATCCTTCTCTCCACTTGTATTTCTACTACCCTATTTCGGAATCCCTATTCCTATCATGGCCTATAATTCTTCAGCCATTTACTACACTTTTCTTGTCTTAAAAACAAATATTTCCTTCCTTCCCTGCGCCCACCCCCGCATTGGACTTCCAGCTTTATGAGGAACTTGAAAGTGTCTGACTTCTTCATAGGTGCAAAGACATCACAGTAGTTGACTCAGTATGCATGCGGTAAATGTCTGTGAAAATAGTATTTTACTGAATAATTTCATCAAAATTGCTAGCATGCCAGGTCATTAGAAAACTATCTGACAGATGTCAAGTGTGTCACAGATCTTCTTCTATGTACTGTATAGAGAGTAACGAATAAGACAGACAAGGTTCCTGCTTTTACTGATCTTATAAAAATACATGAAATATGAAAGAATAGGTATTTAGGAATTTCCACCATCAAACTAATGCTAGCCAAAAATGTGGGGATGGAAATGACATTCCATACTCAGATCAGCAAAGATGGCAAAGACTGCTCTCCCACATGGTAGTAAATTAACCTGCTGTCAACATAAGCTGCCATACTGAAAGGTTAATCATCAGATTATTTTCAATTGAGAATCCTGATCAAGATCTTCGAACATGAGGATTCTGGATGCATTCGCTCATTTATTCATTAACTGATACATTCAGGAGGCATATACAGGTTTGTACGTATTTTAAGCACAAAGGTGTGGGAATGAGATGTGGATTCTGGGACACAGTGCTTTCACCAACGACATTAAATATAGAGTAAAGAAAAGACTTACATTCTGGTGGGAAAAACTGTACAGCACTAGGCAATAGCACAGACTTTCCTTGGAGCAGATAGGACAAATGGCCCACCACCATCACTGTGAGAAAGGGAAATGTAAAAGCAGTATGTGGCCGGGAAGTTGGCATTAGGCCCAGTGTCACAGAAAAGAAGTGAGAAGCCCCCTCCCCCCATCTTAGGTGGTGATGAATCATTAAACACCAGCCCATGGGCCCAGTGTGAAATTGATGGGCTAAGAGAACCAGACAGGTACAGTGCAAGAGTACAGGTACTCTGTGGGGTAGATGGTGAAATAGTCAGAAGGCATTGTCACGGGAATTTCCCATAATGGGGAACCTTCTAGAGACAGGGCAAGACTCTAAGTTGTGCCTGTAGTGAGGGAATCTTTGTATTTCCTACAGAAGACAAACACGACAAAAAGCCACTTAAGACTTTGGAATCTGTGGGCAAAGAGCTCCTTACTGATTTTTTGCAAGGCTTGGTGAAGAAAGATGTTCTGAAATTAAAGGAAGCAGAAAAGAAAGAATTTTATGATGCCAAACCTCGAGACAAGCCCCGGGTCCTTCTGGACTCAATGCGGGAGAGACACAAGGAGGCAGGTCAAGCCATTGCCGAAACTTTCCTTAATATGGACAAGCGTTCCACCAGTGTGGAAGGTAAACTGAAGTCACCTACAATGGGTGTCTCAAACTGTCCAGAGTCTAGTCCCCTCCAAGGCCCCTCTGGGTCCTCTATAATCCTGCCATCTCCATTACTAAAATGCAGCTTTCTCTCAGCCTGTCATTGTCCTTTTGGAGGCCACGTTGTCTTTTGTGGGAGGGGATCAATCCTCAATTAGCAAAGAAGTGGAGTCTTTATACTTACATGGCTCTCAGAAAGAGCTATGTGGACACAGAAGTGAGGAGTACCTGAACTTGAACCCAGGTCCTGTCACTGTAGACACTCTGCTTTCATTCAAGCATCTATACCTCCCTGGGCACCAGTCTCAGCGTCCCTGAAATGGTGACAATTTCGGTCACCTCTTCCGAAGCCGGGGACGTCATGACAGGCACAGGCTGATGACTCCTAAGAGAGTCGCTCTTCACCAGAGTTCCCTTCTGAGATGCAGATACCTTTAGCCCTAGCTGTGAGGTCAAAATTGCCGCCTAAAGATTCCACAGACTTCACAAAACAGATCCCTATAGAGCTAAACACCTGATTCTTCCCACCAGCTCTGTTCTGCTTCTAACCCCTTTCCGTCTCATCAGACAGGATTATAGTCCACCAAGTCTCTTCGCCCAGAGCTCAAGTGCGTTCTTCACGAAGGGTAAGGGCTCTCAGCAGAGTGCTGGCTGCAGAGCAGGCGTGTAATCAACACAGGAGAGGACGCAGGCAGCCAACATTACTTATCACAATCATTATTTTGCTTCTGATATTTAGACCTTTCCAGTGCTCACTCATTTCTGCCAGTTACAAAATAGGATCAAGAGAACACCTGTAATGCGTCCAACCTATGAAGACATTTTTAAGCTTCTGGTCTAGATTGAATTATAAATATGATGAGAGCCTAAATATCCTCGGGTCCAAATTCACTCATGGCACACTTAATTTACTACAGAGTTTAACCTGAAATCCCAGCCCTGAATATTAGAGTTTATTGTTACCAATAATAAAAATAAGCAATAATAAACAAAAGACAAAAGAAATTGTAGAGCCCCCACTATAGCAAATGAGCTTTTACAACGAGTCCTTTCTGGAAGAGGGAGTATCCCTGACCAGCAGGACACACATGCCAATGTGACAGACGTCCAACATGGTGGCCTGGGCCGTGTCCTCATTAATGGTTAAGTTGGTCCTTGGGCAGGTTTATTACTTTCTCTTAAATCTGAGATGGAATGGCAACAATGTGGATTAAAAAAAATCAGAGCTAATTCAGCAAATGGGAATCAGAACTGAAGTAACAGGAGCTTCAGAATAATTTTAGCAATCCTAGGCATCACAATGCACATCAAACGGAAATGGGCAGACCATCAGCAGAGTCTGTGGCAGGCGGGAGGCAGGCGCAGGTGCTCCTCGGGCTCCCCCTGCACACAGAACCCCTCCCAGAATGCAGTTGGGTGGGGAAGCGGGGTGAGCGGGACTCCAGGAGGACATAAAGACCTTGGCCAGGCCTTCTGGACACAATCAAGGTTCTGAGGGTTCTAACATGGTAGTGAGCAGACAGGGCGGGGCGAAGGACCCAAGCTACTTCTTCATTTCATGTAACACACTCATACTGGGCACGCTAACGTGCCACACAGTGCTATTCTTAGGAAAAAATAACTTCGCAGGGTCCTACCTCCCAAAGGGATGGTTTTGTCTGACCTGGGACCAGGCTCTCTCTTTTTGTAGTAGTTTAAGGGGTTCCTTGAGCATGTCCTCAAGTAACAGACAAGACAAACACATTGAAAGTTTTATCTAAACTCCTAATTCTCTCCTTTCTTTCTGCCATGCTGCCAGGCAAGTGGAACCCCCTTTGGGAAGCAGGCTGCCCTATAATATTTATTATGTTGTAATGAACAGATTCATCTCCATGCCAATCTTACTATTAGATGTGAGATGGAAATCCTATCCATTCCCAGTTTCATCTGCAAACACAATATTCATAGATACATAATGGTCATTAGGAGCTGACATTTGTTAAGTGAAGAGTGTTCACCAAACTTGGACACAACCTAGAAACAGCATTTTTGATGAGAAAACGTACTCTCTGACCAGACAGTATCCCAGGACCCTGGATGTCCTCCCGCTGGTGGAATCTTCTGGAATACAAAGGAAGAGCATATGTCACTATTCAAGAAAGGTTCAGAAAGCTGGGTTTCCTTAAAGACTTGTAATTTGTTGCCTCTCCAGAGCTCAGGTTTTTAGCATTTAGAAAGACATTTATCAGAAAGAAAATATTATTTAAAAACTAATGGAAACAAATGAACAGAAAAAATCTGTAAATTATAAACTGAACGTTTTATACAGGATACCACTACTTTTCTCATTTAAATAAAAGAAAATCAGAGAAGTGCTTGCTTCATGTAAGTGAACACAAAGGTTTTACTCTTTTCGTTGACAAAATCCTTGTTATATCAGCTCTGGGCAAACTTCTAAATTCTGTTTATGACTTCTTCCTCCTCATTCCTCTGGGGGAGGGGAAGAGCTCTGGACTTTCCAAGTGTCTTGCACAATCTCTGTCGAGCAAGGCCAAGCAGGGTCAGAGAGCACTGTATTTCTCCAGGGATTAGGTCAGGGTAAGTCAGAAACAAACTTTTCCACGTGGGAGGAGGGATTTTCTCACATTTGTAAACGTGGGTTGAAAATTTAGTGCTGCTTATTTAGCACCCTGGGGGCAAGGACCCCCTGAGCATGCCAGAATCTGCCATTCAATTGTCCTTGGGACCCTGGACACAGTGCGACAGTTACTAGATAGCATTTTTCCTTTGAAGAGCTGACCTCACAACTCGGTGAGGAGTCACCATAGCCTGTTTTCTCTGGAAATGCCAAGAATCTGGGTATTAGCTGGATGGGACACAATTCATGGTTCCATTACATGTTTGGTGTGTGTTGTATGAAGTAGGAGTGGATTCAGAACGTACACCATCCCCCAGTACGACCACGAGCCACACCTGGCTATCTAGTGCTTGAGTTGTGGCCAGTAACACATGCTGAAAGGGTGGCAGTATGGATTTATCAAGTTGAAATAGAGTGCTAATCTTAAGTAATGTCATCTGTTTCTTGTTAGCTTTTTAACATGGACATTCCCAAATTCTGAATTTCACAGGTGGCCCAATGACATTTCTAATGGCTAGCCCTCCAATAAATATTAGCTCAGTATGGTCTTGCTCAGAGAGGATAGAAAGTCCACTCAGAGGAGAGAGGACCCTAGAGTAAAGCCACTCAAAAAATCAAATTGCTTCTGCAAAATATAAAAAGGCTAAATTTGACGCCAAGTCATCAAGGTATATTCTCCAGAATTATAAGAATCTGCTATTGCACTTTCAGGTGGATCTTTCTCTACTAACAATTTCCTCCCATCTTTCCTAGCCAAAATACATGGCCTCACACTAGAGGTTAGATGCAGTTATAACCCCTATGTGTTAAAAAAAAAAAAAAAAAGTCTTCTTCCAATGATGTCTCTTCTTTGTCAGTTTCTGAGGTGGTAACTGGTTCACAAAGGCAGATAGCATAACTGATGTCGCATCCTGTGTCCTGCAGCTTTGGGGGAAAACACGCCTGGGCCAGCTGAGACAGAAGAACTGACAGATACGCTCAAGCTTTGTCCTCAGGAAGAGTTCGTGAAACTGTATAAGCAGAAGGCCGAAGAGGTGCTGTGCTCGTCCGTGAAACAGAGAATGGGAGAGAGACCACTGTTCTTAGGAAATACAAGATTTCCTATAGCACAGACTTCAAAGTCTGGGGAGTGGGGACAGTGGTAACCTTATCCATAGATGCTTTGAACAAGGAGGAAATCATGGTGCCTCACAGAGACTCTAATTCTCTTTCAGCTCCATGATAAAACACAGACCTCTCACTTTGTTCATTTACTGGTTCTAGTATCTATTTGTGATTTATGACAATTTTAGCATAGTCATGGAAGCAAAATATTTATAAGAGAATGTGGCTAATTATTTGCATTCTAGTAAAAATCCTATATATAAAACATATTTTAAAAATATAACTAAAGCCTGCATAGCACTGGATGTTGCTACCTTTTCAAAAACCAGTACCAAAATAATAACATTACCAAAAGCAAAGGATCGTTGATGCTTTCATTTTTACCTGGGGTCACTGGCAGGTGTCTCCTGGCTTTGACAAAATTTGAGCTGAATCTTGACTGCTAGGAAAGATGTGACCAGGTGGAGAAGAGAGAAGAAGAGATGGTAGGAAATATTCTAGTGCCCTCAAGATTCTTGAGTAACTGTCCCAGTAACTGGGTCCAGTTTCAGGCTCTTCAAAGATAATTTACTCCCAATTTGCAATTCTTTCCATTGCCAACTTAATCCACTGCAAAGAGATAGGAAGGCAGGGTCTTCTGGTTCAGGGGACAGGACAGCTACATGAGCGCTTAGCACAGTAACAGAGACTGGTGGGTAAGGGTTTAACAGGAGAGTTAGGCGAACTGAACTCACTGCCTATCCATTTCCGGCAGATCTACCCAATAAAGGAGAAAAAGGATCGTACTCGTCTGGCTCTCATCATATGCAATACAAAGTTCGATCACCTTCCTCCCAGGAACGGGGCTGAATTTGACATTAAAGGGATGAAGAAGCTGCTTACGGACCTTGGCTACAGTGTGGACCTAAAACTGGAACTCAGTGCTAAGGTAGGGACGCCTCACCTGCCCCAAACAAGTACATGTTCAACCTGCATTCTGCTACTAACACATCAGCTTTATCATGTGAGGCAGAAACTTTAACAACACTAAGCCATGTGTGTGTGTGTGTGTGTGTGTGTGTGTGTGTGTGTGTGTGTGTATGTGTTTATAAAATGGAAGTACTGGACAGGTAAAATCTATGTCTCTTTTGAGCCCTAAATACCCTCAGTTCCATAACAGAACAAAGTGACTGGCATGTTCCCAAGTGGGATGATTAGGACTTGGTCCCAAGATGGCCCAGAACACTCTAGAGTAATGAGTGTCTAGCAAGAATGAACTCACCACGTAAGTAGTGAGTCCCAACTCTGTCCGGGGGTTATTCCTGGCACTAGGCACAGGTCTGTGAATGAGACAGGAAGGTCCCAGCTGCAGGGATCTAGGCGCACTTGGCAGGG
>NC_043710.1:95173126-95184662 GCF_006229205.1 Suricata suricatta
GACATGTGAAAGAGAAGACAGGAGAAGAGGTTCTTTGAATGGAGTGGTCCAGAAGGGAAGACATGATAGTCCTTCTCCAGCTCAGGAAATTCCTCATTCCTCCTTCTTCTAGCTTATTTCCCTCTGTAACTTCCCCACCCATTCCCTCAGTGTATGTGTTTATTTGTTTGTTTTTCACCTGTGTTCACCCACTCAAATGAGAACTTAATGAAGGCAGCGATTTGCTAACACCTCAACATTCAGGCATATAGGAATTAATATTCATTGAGTGAATAAATGCATGAATAATAAATATATGCTCCTCCCCTCTTTTTAGGGAGAAAGGGATTGGTATTAAGAACATGGAAAAGTGTCATGTGTTTCCATTCAAAAACAGAGGACAAAGGCACTCTTCCGGAAAAAGAAGGCTACACCATTAGTAAACTGGAGAAGACTATAGTGTGACATGAGTCAGGGTCTCTATGAATAAGAATTTAGCAAGTTGATGAACAGAATTTATGCATTGCACTTTGAAGGGCATTTCTAGGAAAAGACTACAAATAGTGGATGTAGGTTAAGTAGGATCTCATCGATCAGTCCGTGGCAGAAGACTTCAGGTCAGTTTGGTGGTGGGGATGTGAAAGTTGCTCACTATTCCAGACTTAAGAACAAAATCCTGGGATTTGAGTCTCATCAAATTGAAGAGTTAGCCCTGGTGGACATAGAATGTAGAGAATTCTCAAGAGTGAGTTCTCAGGAACAGACCCCAAGGGCAGATTGGTCATTAGACCTATAGATCAGAAAACAGGAGATGGCATTTGAAAGGCCTTGGATTAGACACAAAGCATTTGAGATAAAGAGCATATCCTGATAGGGGTCAGCAGTGGCAGGGGGTCAGCGCATCCAGGGACAGGCCCCACCAGCCCTGGGGGCACCTGCATGCCCACAAGTGTCTGGCTCAGGGTGGGAAATCTTTTCCGAGAATTCCCAAGAGGTATGCCTCATTTACCACCTCTTTTTGTTTTTAGGTGCAACAATCATTTGAAACACCAAGTGTGAGAGCCCAGATGCCCACCATTGAACGGCTATCCATGACAAGATATTTCTATCTCTTTCCTGGCAACTGAAAATAGTAAGTAACAAGAGCTGTTGGGAGGTGAAGTGAACAGGAGAGTAATATGGGTGGTGAGGTCCAGGGACCCATGGTGGCTGACAGCTTGGATGGTCACATGAATGTGCCTTGTGATGCAGTTTGGCGATTCACTGCTGTTTTTTACTGTACTTATCTGGATCCTCCCCCTACCAACACCTTCACAATCCATCCATCCACCAATCAATCAGTGAATTAAGTGGGACCAAGACAGGAAGTAATAAGTGAAGAACACAGGGTAGCAGTTATTAAAATAGAAATGTGCTCATGCTTCCATTATTACTTATATTCATGTCCCATTCTCTCCCTGCCCACCCCTCCCTCACACTCAGTCGCCACACATTGCTTCAGATCCTGAAAACACAGAACACAGAGGGGCTAGCCTTGGAGAAAACAGGACTTTGGTCCTCTGAGGACCATGCACTCCCTTACTACTTTGAGCTCTGATCATCAGATATAGTCCAGATATACCCTTGGGTGAAGGCCGACTCTGGTTCCCCAGCTCTTCTCACAGTGCGGATCTCAGAACACCTGGAGTGTGGTCTCAGATCTGCAAATCCTTCTCAAGTACCAAAACCCCTTCAAGCACCCATCTTAACACATTATTATTATTATTATTATTATTATTATTATTAGGCAAACTATTTTAGAATGGGTACATCAGGGTTAGACCCAACAATTATTTTACTCACTCAGAGCAGCTTTATATCATTCGGCATTATAAACAATTCTTAGTATCCCTCTCAGAAACATAATTTAAATTAAATTTTATAGTAACATTTATCTCTGTAGTTAAATATTTACCCATACTCTGGTTTCTGACACATTGGTTCCATAATTGCACAGATATTTCAATATAATAGCTTTTAAGGCCTAATTAGTCCAATAGAACCACATTTGGGGATTGGATTATTTATATGATGTATTTCTCAAGCTGTTACTATGTTCCAGGTTCTGTTCCAGATGCTCGTAATAGACCAGTGAGCAAAATAAATGGAGTCCTTGCTCTGAGAAAGCTCATACTCCAGCGAGTGGAGACAGACTAAATACACAAGGAAATGTATCATATGTCAGAGAGGAATAAGAGCTTAGAAGAAAGATAAAGGGGACTAAAGAGACAGTAAAAGGATGCTGGAGGGCTAGCTATAGATTATTCAGGCAAAGTTTCTTTGAAATGATAAAATGATAAAATTAGAACAAATAACGGACAGACTGGGAGGGAACCTTGTGGTATCATCCCAGCTCCGGGACAGCAAGTACAAACACCGCTGAGGTAGAAATGCAATTAGCATGTCCAAAGAATTGCAAAAAAGAGGGTAGACTGGAAGAGGACAAGATTGGGGAAAATGTCAGAGACAACCTAAGAAGAGCAGAGGGAAGCCTGATCACAAGGACCTTGGTGGTCACATGGTAAATGTTTTACATTTTTTATCCTGAGTGAGACAGAGAACATTTCAAGTACTTTGCACAGAGAAACGACATAATCTAATAACGGATTTGCCAATGGTCACACTGAGTATTTTTGGCAAACAGACTACAAGGGTCACAAGAAAGTGGCAAAAAGTCATCCCCCGAAAAAGGATACAAAAAGAATCATGAGAAGGGATGACTAAAGCTTCTGGGGATTACTATTATTACTATTATTACTATTATTACTACCTGTTCTTTTTCTCTCCTGCAGGCATCCTGGGCAGTCCAGTTCTTCCTGACCAACTTTGAAAAGTACCTTAGCTAGAACACCACACTCATTTAACTCCTTTCATTTCAATAAAAATGAAAACAAATAAACCATGCCCTTTAAATCCCCCAAGAGAGAATATAATTTCAATTAAAATGGGGGCGGGTTGGAAATGAAGTGTAAGACGCAAGCTGCATTTTCCAGCTTTATGACTCACCTGGTGTGTATATGTCATTGGGTGAAGACAATTGGCCGTGACCCTGGCCCTTAGCGCAAGGGTGAAAGGAGACGGTGCCCGTCTGGACACCACCATTGCAAATCAGCTCCCCATTTGTACTCTTATCAAACCCTGGATCTAGAGAATGATGTAGAAAAAATGTCTAATCATTACTTAATCAACATTATAGGTTGAGCTCATTTCTTTTCTTCGGTAAAACTATTCTGATTTCAACAAATGAATCCCATATATCTTTCTTCCCATTATAAGTTAATTTTCTTGCTAGTTTTTTTCCTTAGACTCTGCACATTCCACGTTTCAGAAAAATTTTATCCTTTCCAAGCTTTTGGCTGTTGTCTAAGATAAGTTGGGCTTTGGTTCAAGAGGGTATAAAGTCAGTGTATCTGTGTAGACATACACATATAATTGCATAAATGGCAGCAAAGTGAAAGGGGAGTGTCATCAATGGAAAAGACAACATCCACAGTTCTGGAAGGATGAATGTTGGTAGAGGAATTTGGGCAAGATGACCATCAGAACTACTCTGGAAGCAGATGGACCACTTCTGCTACGGGTACAGAGAATGCGGGATAGATATTTTAATATGTGGCTGAACTATATTTAAAAAAACAAAAGGAAGCTCTAGATGTCAAATGTAAACATGATAGTTCAAATTTATACAGATCAATTCTATGTCAGGAGTATTGTAGATTTTGATTAATGTGAGGGATTTTTGTAGATGAGTGGCTAATCATCACAACAGCACTGAGATTACTATCAACACCCCCGTTTTACAGAAAATAAAAGAAAAGAACATAAAGCTTAAGTGACCTGTCCGAAGTCACAGTTAGCAGGTGGCGACAGCAAGATATGAGTGCTCTGGATTTGGAGTTATTAACCACTGAGCTGTGCTGCCTCTCTGGAGCCAGGACAGACGAGAATGCTAGGGATTCTGAATTGCTGGGGTCAACTCAATTTTGAATTGCAAGGGTTAATAACACTATAAAGACTGATGGTGTTTTTACTTCTGGACTTGGCCTGCCTAGATAGAGACATGAGCCACACCACAAGCATCCAAAGATACGTATTACAGATACCTCGTTCTCTGGCCAGAGTGTCAATAGTAAAAACCCACTAACAGAAAGACTGCCTTCCATCTCCATGTAGATCGAAATTGAAATATATAAATAAATAAACAAATAAATAAATGCAGCACATGCATAATTTAGGTACATATACACACTGACACAAACAAGGAAGAAAAAAACATACGCACTAAGCATTCAACTTGAGAAGTCAGAAAAATACTAAGCCAATACATAAAAAGAGGTAAGCAAATAATAAAGTTTAAAAAGAAATCCCAAATAAAATAGTAAAGAAACAAAGGACTGAGCAGAGAATTAAAGCAAATGCTGGCCCTTTAATAGGACTAATCAAAGCACAGAACTTCAGCAAGACTGAATGGGAAAAAACCAGAAATAGCACAAAGACAATATTAGAGATAAAAAGGTACAATAAACATAGATAAAAATCTACAGAAAAAACAGAGAATACCATACAAAACACAGGAAGTACATGGAAATTTTCTAGGAAAGGAAAATTAATACGTAATAGAAGCTGAATGGATCCATAGACATTCAACAAATTAATTTTTGTTTGTCATATATAACTGCAGAAAAAAAGGTTAGTAGACCCAAATGGTTGTAGACAAGTCTTACAAAACTTCTAAGAGTCTGATGAGCTCTACTTTAAATAAACACTTCAACATGAAAAGAGAAGTACACTTCTTAAGTTGTTTTACAGGGTTTCTCCAAACTGAAACAAAATAAGAGAAGAGAAGGGTTAAAAACAATATTCACTGGTTTCTTATTAAGTTCATGTAAAGATTCTAAAAAACACGCTAGCAAAGAAAATCTGGGCATAACTGAAATAATGTTAATATTCATTAACTGGCATTTAATGACACTAGTATACGCTAAGAATAGAGTTACAATTTAATAACAGACATACTTATGATAGCATTCCTCAAAAAAAGATAAAAAAGGTAGATGCAATAATTTAAAAAAAGTTAAAGGCATTCCATAGTGTTCAGAGTTAATTTATAATAAAAAAGTAGGGGCACCTGGGTGGCTCAGTCGACTGAGCACTGACTTTGGCTCAGGTCATGATCTCATGGTTTGTGACACTGAGCCCCGTGTTGGGCTCTGTACTGACAGCTCACAGTGTGGATCCTGCTTTGGATTCTGTGTCTCCATCTCTCTCTGCCTTTGCCCTGCTCACTGTGTCTGTCTCCCTCTCTCTTAAACATAAAATAAATATTAAAAAAGAAAATAAGTAAAAGATTAAAAATGAAAACCTGAGAAAAACAGGAGAAAAGCAATTCCTCAATCTAATGCATATATTTAATAAAAAACCTACCAATAAAATAGAAGTAGAGGAAAAAAATCTGTAGCCTTCTTATGCAGAAGTATTTGAGTATTACCTTTATATAGCATATAAGTAAAAAAGATTTCTAATCAATTTTGCACTAGAGTTCCAAGCCGAGAAAGCCAAAAGTAAAAACTAAGGAATACAAGAAATAAAATTATTACTGTTCTTGAAAAATATGATTTTATTCATTAAAAATATCTTCAAATTTATAATAAACTCCTTGGATTTGCAAGAGTTTGGATCAATATACAAAATGTAACAGCATTCTTGCAATGCAAATATCATCAGGAAGTGTTTGCTGTTTTAAAGCCTCTCTTTGCAATAAGCAGATAACATCATAAGATACCTGAAGATAATTCTAAACAAAGAGTTGCAAGGTTTATATGGAAAAATATATTTAAAAAATCCCTAGTGACATAAAAAAAAAGATTTAACTACAGTATGAGATATATAATCATCATTGATTAGAAGACAAATACATAGAAAGGTTTCTATTTTCCACCCAAGTTAATCTCTAAACCCAACAGAAAAAGAAAATCTAACAGGGTCTTTTACTGAACTTAATAGGTTATTTATTCACTTGTTTGGAAGGTGAAGCAGTAAGAATAACTAAGAAAACAATTTTATTTAAAGAGGATGGGATTGCCTAATTATGAATCAAGACATGATATAAAGCTCTATGAAGGAAACAGAAACAAACATGAGCTACTGGGACTTCATCAAGATAAAAAGCTTCTGCACAGCAAAGGAAGCAACCAAAAAAAACTAAAAGGCAGTCTATGAAGTGGGAGAACAGATTTGTAAATGCATATATGATAAAGGGTTAGTATCCAAAATCTATAGAGAACTTATCAAATTCAACACCCAAAAAATAAATAATCCAGGTAAGATATGGGTGAAAGACATGAGTAGACACTTTTCCAAAGAAGACATCCAGATGGCCTGTAGACTCATGAAATGATGCTCAACATCACTCATCCACAGGAAAATCCAAACCGTGATGAGATACCACCTCACACCTGTCAGAATGGCTAAAATGAACAATACAAGAAACCACAGATGTTGGTAAGGATGTGGAGAGAGGGCACCTTCTTGCACTGTGGTGGGAATGCAGACTGGTGAGGCCACTCTGGAAAACAGTGTGGAGGTTGCTCAGAAAGTTAAAAATAGAACTACCCTACTATCCAGCATTTGTATTAGGCATTTATACACAGAACACAAAAATACTGATTCAAAGGACACATGCACACCGATGTTTACAGCAGTGTTATCTACAATAGCCAGAGTATGGAAAGAGCCCAAATGTCCATTGACTGATGAATGGATAAAGAAGACATGGTAGCTGTGTACACGGGAATATTATTCAGCCATTAAAATTAATGAAATCTTGCCATTTGAAATGATGTGGATGGAGCTAGAATGTATTACGTCAAGTGAAATAAGTCAGTCAGAGAAAGACAAATACTTTATGATTTTACTCGTATGTGGAATTTAAGAAACAAAAGATGAACATATGGAAAGGGGTGGAGAGAAGAGAAGGAAACAAACACAAGAGACTCTTAACAACAGAGATCAAACTGAGAGTTGATAGACGGAGGGGGACGGGCGATGGGCTAGACGGGGGATGGGTATTAAGGAAGGCGTTTGTTGGGGTGCTTGGGTGGCTCAGGCGGTTGAGCATCTGACTCTGGATTTCGGCTAAGGTCATGATCTCCTGGGTCATGCTGACAGAGCCTGCTTGGGATATTCTCTCTCCCTATCTCTTTGCCCTTCCCCCACTCTGCCTCTCTCTCAAGATAAAGAAACACTTTTAAAAAAACAGGAAGTCACTTGCTATGAAGAGCACTGGGTATTGTATGTAAGTGATAAATCACTGACTTCTACACCTGCAGCCAATATTGCACTCTATGTTAACTAACTAGAATTTAATTTTCAAAAATGAAACTAAAAGTGAATTCAAAGATGATAAAAAAGGTGCATAAACCGGAAGGACTTTTTAAAATGTACAAAATCACTAAAAGACCCATTCACTCAGTAAACCTACAATATTCAACAGTGACTATATGTCAGGCGGTAGGCATTGAGAACAAAACAAAGTCCCTCTCTTCATGGAGCTTGGAATTTAATGGGGAAGAGAGAGAATATATAGAAACTAAGTAAATACATAGTTTATCAGCAGAGTAGACCTGATGTAGAGAGGGAGCCCATCATGAGAAATGTCAAGGAAGAACATTCCAGACAGAGGGAAAAGCAAAGGGGAAATGGCCCAAGACAGGAACTTGGTTACTGTGTTTGAGCAGGAACAAAGAGATTATGGCTCAAAACCCATGGGCAAAGAGGAGTGGGGGAAGGTTAGGACAGGAGATCAAGGAATTATCCATGTCCAGATCATATAAGGTGTCATTCGTATAAAAGACCTTCTAGTTTTACTCTAACATAGAAAATTACAGACAATTTTGAGCAGATGAATGAATTAAATTATCAGAGTTAATTTTATCAAGATCACTCTGGCTCCTGGGTGGAGGTGAGAATGAAAAGCATGAGTCCAAGGTAGACCCAGAAGAGGACTTACAAGGGTATGGCAAAAATTCAAATTTAATGGTGGTCCAGATCTGTTTGACAGATGTAAGGCAGAGGGTAGTCCTTGTGTTCTGAAGGTAAAGCCAACAGAATGGGAGAAAATGAGAGAAAGAGCATAAGAATTAAACGTTCTACTCTTAGACACTAGAAGAATAAAATAAAAAACATTCTAACGTGTGGTAGGTTTGGGGAGACTGAAACATCTACCAGGCACTGAAATAGATGCCCATTGGACATTGGCTGTATGAGCACGGCATTCAGGGACAGGCACGCGCTGGAGGAGAAACTTTTGTGCCGTCCTTCCATATATAAACAGTATTGAAAACCAAGAAGCTGCATGAGGCTGCTAAATAAGGGGGACAGATAGAGCAGAGGCCCTGAGATGGGAAGTAACTGGCCAAGTTCACTAAGAGAAGCAGCCTGTGAAGTCATGGGAGAACCAAGACAGGCTTGTGATATGGAAGGCAATGAATGAAGGGTTTCTGGAAGAGGGGCAAACATCACTAGGAAAAGCATCTAACATCAAAAAACGAGATCATTCCTAATGGGTTGATTCTTAAAATGTCTGTCATACATTATGAAATTGTAAAAAGCAAATTACTGATGATGAGGGAAAAGTTAGAAGTAAATATGTGTTTCTCTATCTACTGGTGAATAACAAACTACCACCCCAAAACTTAGTGGCTTTAAAACAACAAGCATTTAGGGGTGCCAGAGAGCTCAGTAGGTTGAGTGTCCGACTTTGGCTCACGTCATGATCTCACAGATTGGGAGTTCAAGCCCCACCTCAGGCTCTGTGCTAACTACTCAGAGCCTGGAGCCTGTTTCAGATTCTGTGTCTCCCTCTCTCTCTCTGTCCCTCCCCTGCTCTTACTTTGTCTCTCTGTCTCTCAAAAAAACTAAATAAATGTTAAAAAAAATTTTAAACAACAAGCATTTAGGATCGTTCACCAGTGGATCAGTCATCAGTGTGGTTCTCGTCGTCTCTGGGATTATCCATGTGTCTGAGATCACCCGCACACACTAGGAATCTGCTGACATTTCTGGGCTCTCTTATGTATTTGTAAAGCATCTGGTTTTCAAGCCTGAAACTGGTCTCAGATGGCCTGTCTGAGACCACAGGGTCTCAGACATCACATGAGGTCTCTCATCTTCTAGCAAAGTAGTCCAGGCGTCCCAGAGGGGGAAGTGCCCTGTGCATCTGAAGACCTGGGCACAGAGATGTGCAGTGTCCATTTCCTGCAACATGATGGTCTGACCAAGTCATAGGGGAGCTTACAGTCAGGGCTCAGGGTACAAAGAGACTTGAGATGCTGGCTATCAATAACATCAGTAGTGTACCGAGTGCCTTTTTACAAGCATGGGAAAAAAAACTGTCAACAACGTGAGCTACACATATAATGGGGGTTCCTTTGGAAGGTGTACTTAAATAAGGTGGACGATCTTACTTCGTTTCATAAAAATTTTGTTATTTAACTGTGATTTCAAACACGTTGTTTAAAAAAAAGAAAACAATTTTAAGTAAAAGAGTCAAGAAAGAGAAATACACACATTTTCCCAGAACTGACAAGCACCCAGATCAGGAAAGCAAGACGAAAAAAGGTCACTTATTTGGGTTTTTAAAAACAGTGACAGAGGGTACCACTGTTTGTCAGTTTCCAGCTCAACGTAAGTCTTGCAAACTCACATCCCATCTCAGGGGGTGAGCGGACCACCGTCTGGGGAGGCCTCTCTGCCATTTGGGGACTGAGGGGTGGCACTGAGACAAACGAGGGTCGATTTGACTTATTAACTGTATCAAAATTAGAGCACAAAACAAAACAGAGCAACTGTGTGACAGGAAAAAGAAAAGACAGGTTTTGTTTCCTGTTTTTCAAAGGAAATAAGGTATATCTCAGAAGACGAGTCAAATGCTTTCTTTGCAAAGACAAAAAACCCCTGAAAAGCTGTAGTTTCCCATTTAGATTTAGCTAACAGCAGCATGCCAATCCCCTGAGAACGCAGGAAGGAGGCTGCTTTCATTTTCACTACTTTCCCTGCCCAGAGAGGCTGAGCAGCGATGGCCGGTGAGTGGCTCCAGTTTTCTGTTTTGTGGCCTTGTTTGGGGGCATACAGGTGGATGAGAAAGGGGGAGAAGGGGAGGACCCATGCGAGGCTGTCCCTAGGGCACAGCTGTCTTGCTCTGGGGACGTGAGGGGTGGGGGCTCAGGGCACAGTAGCATGTACGCTAGCAGACAAAGTATTTTGGTGATACATTAGACCTTCTTGGAAAAAGAATGAGACATAAAAAATCTGGAGCTATCTTCTTATACCTTTGCTGTGAGTTTAGCCTTTTTGGAGAACTCAGACTGCCTGAGAGTTCTGACCTGTTTTACAAGTATCCTCATTAGGGTGAGGGGCCACACAGCTGAACAAGGGCCATTTCATTTGCTCCCAGTCTCTGCTCTCCGTGTGACCACTCATGAACAGCAGTGAGCAAGCCAGTCACACTGTGTCCTCTCTGTCTCCGAGACCAGATCCGCTGAGTAGCCCTTCTCTGAAAAGCAAACACGCATCCTTCCCTAGACGCGAATACGTTCATGCTTCACCGGTACACATGGTACACATATTGATGAGAGGGTGTTTTTGAACGAGGTATTGATAAAAGTGACAGGAAGTAAAGAGACCGTAGGTGACACCAAGATGGAACGGAGTCAGTCATCACTAAGCTAGTCAGTGAAGCTTTCTTGCTCTGCACCTCAGTTTCTCCCCCTGTACAAGAGCATAGGCTTGAATGTGATGGTGCAGCTCTAAGTGTGGTGCTCGGACCAGGAGCTTTGCCATCTTCTGAGACAGTGGGAGAAATACAAATAATGCACTGCACCCTGATCATTGAGGAAGCGCAACTTACCAGCCTTCAGTTAAAATTGGAGACCTGTGGGCCTAGAATCCATTATCTAAAGTCTGTGCATCCCTAAAATCCTTTTGTTCTCACAGACAAGAAATCAACCCAAGATACAGTCAATGAGATAAAGGGGCTTGCCAGCAATGTGCTGAATAGCTTTATTGACGGCTGGAAGGAAAACAAGGTGTTAAATAAGCAAGAGTTACGAACAATAGGGAAAAGACTGAATGTCCTCGTGGATAAGACGGAAGACCTGGTTGATGACCTCAGTGAGAAATCTCAAGTAGTAGGAAAAATATTAATGAACCGTGTCTTCGGTCCCAAGAGCCAGCTGACTCTAGGTGAGTTTCTAGTGTCAAAGGACTGTGCCCTCCTTAGGCACGCCCCTTCGATCATTTCATAGCCTTTCTTTGTCACTGTGTGAAATGTTCAATAGAAATAAAAAATCCACCATCTTCTGCTCAGCTGTGGCTTAGACCAAGGGAATTTGAGGGGCAGTGGAGCATAAATATGTCTTTCTCTCTGAAGCACGGGAGGCACACTTTTCCTCAGAGGGGTCAAAAGTAAATATTTTAAATATTTTGGACCAAACATTCTCTCTCACAGTGACTCAAATCT
>NC_043710.1:95184762-95187866 GCF_006229205.1 Suricata suricatta
CACAAGCGGGAGCATAATGAGCTCTTGTTTCATGGAAGCCCTGTCTCCTCCTTCACTTGGCAGAAAGGCACAGGCCTCAACAGCAAACCCAGAACTTTGAAAACGAGCCAGATTTCCATGCTTCATGGGGCAGCCGCATGCTGAACTGTGTCCTTTACTTGTGAGCGCATGAGAAAGAGATTCAAGTATGTAGGTGCTAGAAACCTAGTTCTGCTAACAAATCCTTCTTTCCATTATTTCAGAAATTCTTGATGAAATTGACAATTATGAATCTGACAGCAACGAGTTGTCTTCCTCTTCAACAGGTAAGTGCCTTCAAATCTCACATCACAATGAAAACCCTCAGACTTCTAGAGGTGTCCTCAGGCACTGTAGTAAAGAGCTAGGAAACTTGAGTTCTCAGTTACCATCACTGCAAATAATCACTGATATTTAACTTCTGGTTCATTCCACTCCAGAATCTGAAGATGAAAGTAACAGAACTAAAAAGGAGAAATATGCTGAGTCGGCCCAGAAAGTAGATCTTCCCGTAGTGGGAGCCACCAAACCAACTGGCTCATGGAGAACCTCAGATTGCACTCAGGGTAAGGCCCTACATTACAGGGGCTCTAAGTCACTGGGGAAAAGCCACTGAGATGGGTTCAGAAACTCTGGGTAACTTCTAACTTCTTCACCTATCCCCAAGTCACAAGTAAGGTCAACACTTACATCCTGTTCTTCCATTTCCTGAGAATCTGGAAGTGAAAGTGAAGATCATGAATTGGGGGAGAATGCTGGGGGTCACAGCCATGGGTTCTACCTAGGACAGGCAGTGTCATGGACACATGGTGACACTAGGTAAGCTGAGGCAGACAGAGAGACCCCTCAGCACAGCAGAAAGAGAGCTGTAATAAAACCTGAGTGATCTCTGCACTGAGTCCATCACTGCCCCTGACTCACCACATTCCCTGGTGGAAATATCCCAACTTTTCTGAAAAGTGGGAAGTATCCCAACTCATATATTTCAATGAGGTTAACAGCATCCAAAAAGATGCAAAACACATCAAAGTGTAATTAATTAACAACTGCACAAACAGAACAAGGATGTGGTTAAGAAAAACACGTTAAAAAAAAAAGCACAACAGGACGAGTCACATGTACTAGGTAATCACCAAAGAAACTGATGAATTACTGAACCACATTAAAGAATCTTAGCATCTAGAAAGTGGTTAGTGATGGTGTTGTGTTCTCAGTAGAATATTTTCAGAACTTCTGTACAAGCTTACAAAGGCATAAACACTTTGTCATCTTTATTCACTGTCTTATCTAATCATATATCCATATGTATATATGCATATATTAGCTGTAAACCTACCATATGCTGTTCTAATCACTGTGTTTACAGCAGGAAGCAAGATAAATAAAGATTCTGCTTTCATAGAGTTTACAGTGCAGTGAAGGTACATATACATATATAGTAAGCATGACCCAAAACAATTGTAATTCGGGGAATGGACAAGAGAATAGAGGTGAGGCATGTGAGCCAGGATGAACCGCTCTGAGAGCTCATGTGACATGATATTCAGTACAATCTGAACAGTAGGGAGGGGCTGTGCTGCACTCGGAAGCTAAAGCATCCCATGGAAGGAGGAAACAAGTCCCAGAGCTCTGAGTCAGAAATGGTCTTGTCATGTCACAAGGTCAAGTTGATGAGAGAGTAGGAGATTAGCGGGGACATGGTAGGATGAGCTGTTATGATCTCAGGCTGGAGCTACCATACTATTTAGAGCCTTTTAGAAAGTGGGAGAGTATTTGGGTTGTATTTGCAATAGAGAGGTCCTCCGAAGTTTTTAGGTAGAGGAGTGATAAATCATCATAGTGTTCGAAAGGCCAAACGTGTTCTAAGGTGTCAGTTAAGAGATCATAGCTTTCAGCTGGCGTTGTCATACTAGGGAAGATGTCAGGTGGTCAAATTGGAGCTCCCTTGGATGGAAATTCAACAAAAACATAAATAGAAATAAAAATAATGTATTCCACCTGGATCTATCAAGTCCGATTTCTGGGAACGAGGTCCAGGAGCTCCGCTGAACAAGCTCCAGGTATTTTCGCATGTTAAAATTTGAGACCCACGGGCCTGGAGTCAGACATCCAAAGTCCTTCCATACTTAAAATCCTATTGTTCTCACAGACAAAAAATCAACCCAAGATCGAGTCAATGACATAAAGGGGATTGCCCATGGCATGCTTGATACCTTAATTGAGGACTTGAAGGAAAACAAGGTGTTAAGTGAGCAACAGATAGAAACACTAGGAAAAACGGCACATGTCATCGTGGATAAGACTGAAGACCTGGTTGGTGATTTCAGTGAGAAAACTCAAATGGTGGGCAAAATATTAAAGAACCATTTCTTCAGTCCCAAGAGCAAGATGAGTTTAAGTGAGTATCTCCAGTCAATGAATTAGTAACTAATTGGTTATCTGCTCTCCTTATGTGGTCTCTGTGTTCTTATTTCTATTTGCAAGTGGAGAATCAACTATCCACAGGTCTAGTTGCATGACTATCTTAAGACTGCAGAATGTCCTGGTCCAGCCCAGACCCTCTGCCAGCATCGGCAATCACTTTCTCCTGCTTCACATTTTCTCTTCTCTTCAGCAACTGTCCCCTTTAATCATTCCTTAGCCTTTCTTCGTCACTGTGCTGTGTCTTCCCCGCTAACATGTGAACTCCATGAGGCATGGATCTGTGTCTGCTTCGTTCATGAAGATAGCCCAAGCTCCTGGAAGCAGCACCTGACACATACCAGGCGCTGAGTAAACATCTGTTGAATGCATAAATGGTGTGGAAGCGCTAGTAAATTCTGGGACAATCTTTAGCCAGTCTATGGTACACTGGCCATACTCTGTGAAGTTGAGAGTTATTTCCAGATGTGAAATGTTCAATAGAAATAAAAAATCCACCATCTTCTGCTCAGCTGTGGCTTAGACCAAGGGAATTTGAGGGGCAGTGGAGCATAAATATGTCTTTCTCTCTGAAGCACGGGAGGCACACTTTTCCTCAGAGGGGTCAAAAGTAAATATTTTAAATATTTTGGACCAAACATTCTCTCTCACAGTGACTCAAATCT
>NC_043710.1:95187966-95214297 GCF_006229205.1 Suricata suricatta
CACAAGCGGGAGCATAATGAGCTCTTGTTTCATGGAAGCCCTGTCTCCTCCTTCACTTGGCAGAAAGGCACAGGCCTCAACAGCAAACCCAGAACTTTGAAAACGAGCCAGATTTCCATGCTTCATGGGGCAGCCGCATGCTGAACTGTGTCCTTTACTTGTGAGCGCATGAGAAAGAGATTCAAGTATGTAGGTGCTACTTCTGCTAACAAATCCTTCTTTCCATTATATCAGAAATTCTTGATGAAAATGAGCATGATGAATCTGTGAGAACCAAATCATCTTCCTCTCTGACAGGTAAGTGCCTTCAAATCTCACATCACAATGAAAACCCGCAGACTTCTAGAGGTGTCCTCAGGCACTGTAGTAAAGAGCTAGGAAATCTGTGCATTCAGTTACCACCTCTGAAAATAATCTACAGAGAAGAGCACTGATATTTAACTTCTGGCTCATTCCACTTTGGAACCTAAAATAAACATGAAGAAAGTGAAGAAAAAGAAAATTGCTGAGTCAGCCCAGGAACTAGATCTTCCCATAGTGGGAGCCACCAAACCAACTGGCTCATGGAAATCCTCAGATTGCACTCAGGGTAAGGCCCTATATTATAGGGGTCCTAAGTCACTGGGGAAAAACCACTGAGATGGGTTCAGAAACTCTGGGTAACTTCTAACTTCTTCACCTATCCCCAAGTCACAAGTAAGGTCAACACTTACATCCTGTTCTTCCATTTTCTGAGAATCTGGAAGTGAAAGTGAAGATCATGAATTGGGGGAGAATGCTGGGGGTCACAGCCATGGGTTCTACCTAGGACAGGCAGTGTCATGGACACATGGTGACACTAGGTAAGCTGAGGCAGACAGAGAGGCCCCCTCAGCGCAGCAGAAAGAGAGCTGTAATAAAACCTGAGTGATCTCTGCACTGAGCCCATCACTGCCCCTGACTTACCACATTCCCTGGTGGAAATATCCCAACTTTTCTGAAACTCATATTTTTCAATGAGATTAATAGCATCTATAAAGAATGCAAAACACATCAAAGTGTGATCCACTAACAACTGCACAAACAGAACAAAGATGTGGTTAAGAAAAACACATTAAAAGAAAGCACAACAGGATGAGTCACACGTACTGGGTGATCACTAAAGAAACTGATGAATTACTGAACCACGTTAAAGCATCATAGCATCTAGAAAGGAGTGATAGTGCTGTGTTTTTATTAGCATGTTTTTAGAAGTTCTGAATAAGCCTACAAAGGCATAAACACTTTGCCATCTTTATTCACTGTCTTATCTGATCATATATCCGTATATATATGCATATATTAGCTGAAAACCTACCATATGCTGTTCTAATCGCTCTGTTAATAGCGGGAAGCAAGATAAATAAAGATTCTGCTTTCATGGAGTTTACAGTGCAGTGAGGTACATACACAGTCAGCATGACCAAAATACAAGTGTAACTCAGGGAATGGACAGAAGAAAAGAGGCGAGACACGTAAGCCAGGATGAACCGCTGTGAGAGCGCATCTCACGTGATCATCAGTACTGCCTGGACAAAGGCAGGGGCTGTGCAGTACCCTGAAGCTAAAGCATTAGCTTGAGTCAGAAATGGTCAGTCTGAGAGGAGAGTAGAAAATTAGGGGGGGCATGGTCGAAGGAGCTGTTACGATCTCAGCCTGGAGCTACCATACTATTTAGAGCCTTTTAGAAAGTGGGAGAGTATTTGGTTGTATTTGCAATAGAGAGGTCCTCCGAAGTTTTTGGGTGAAGGAGGGACATCAACATAGTGTCAGAAAGGCCAAACATGTTCAAATGTTTCAGTTAAGAGATCACAGCTTTTGGCTGGTGTTGTCATAATAGGGAAGATGACATGTGGTTCAATCTGGAGCTTTCTGGATGGAGAGTCGACAAAAACTATGCTGGACTGACTGTGGGCTAAATAAGGAAGAGGGGGAATCAAGGATGATTCTGTGTTTTCGGTAGGCAGCTAGGTGAAGGTACCAGGAAGTGAGATAGAAAAAAAACTATAGTATAGAGAAATCTGAAGAGAAACATATTTGTAGGAGTGGGCGAACCAGGAGTCCTTCTCTGTACGTGTTTACCTTGTTGCGTGGATCACACCCAAGTGTAGATGTGAAGAAACAGGGAGATTCAGCCGCGTTGTTCACAGAGGCACCAGGCATGGGAGTCAATCTCGGGATAGAGTAGCATAGAGACAGTACTTAGGATGACATGTCTGGAAGAGGCCACTGCAGGAGAGACACTGACAGAACACCAGAGGGTCCGATGTAGAAAGACCTGGTCTTGGAGGTGTGGGAGAAGTGCAGGTGCTGGCCACAGGCAGCCGGCCCGGGAGGAGGGCACGACAGCAAGGCCTCAGAAGCCCGGAGAACTGTGTGCAAGGACCGAGGCGTACTAGACCACGTGTAAATGCTCAAGAAGCAACAAATGGTCAGTGGTGACCTTGATCGCAAGCATATAAGTGGTGACAGTGACAGCCAGTGTGTACTGCAAGAAGAAAAGGAGAGTTGTAAAAATGAAAATAGTGAAAAGAGACACCACCTTGAGTGAACTGTACTGAGAAGTGGAGCTGGGGAACGCATCCAGAGCCGGACAGGAAGTTGAGTGCGGGTGGAGTGTGTCACAGATGAAGGGAAATCAGGCATGTGACACGCCAGCGGGGAGAGCACCGCAGGGGCAAGAGGGGGAACAGACAATGCAGATGACGGGGACTTAGAAATGCCCGAGTCCAGTTCTGGCAGGTGAGAGGAGATCACGCTGGAGTGTAAGGAGAGTCTCTGCCCTGGGGTGGGAGGAAGATCGTGCCGTCCTTCGTAACGGGAGGTGGGCAGACATGCAGGCGAATGAGCAGATTCATTGGTTCACAAAATAAAATCATTCTGACCCAACAATCCTGGAAGGAACAGAAGGTTTGTCTCCCAACGGAAGACTACAACAAGAAAAGGGGTAGATACTTGGTAGCTATTTTCAAGTCTTGGAAGGTAACTATTCATTACTAAGCAGTTATAACCTTTTAATCCGTGCCAGATAGGCATTCTGGACATAGGAAATACAGAGAGTAAACACATCTTTCCTGTTCTAATTAAGCTTCCCACACAGTCAACACAATGAAGAGAAATTATTATCATGGTTTTTATGGGAATGTTTGCATAAAACAATTGAAACGCGAGGAAAGAAGCCAGAGAAGTATTGGTGAGCTTTCACGGGAAAAGGAATTAGACATTTGTCTGGATGGTTCCAATGCAGGAAATACAAATCAGTGCTTAGAAGGCTCACACTTTAGGATCCTCAGAACTGGTCAAAATGCTTTAGAATTCTGCAGGGTCTCTGTTAGTGGAGACATTGCACTGGTGGTAATAGCACAGTAGGGATATTTCAGTGGAGTTAAATAACTGAATAACGACTTGACTGGACCACAAGAACATCAGGCTTCCTTCCAAATCTTAGGTAGTGTGTTTGTGTATTTCCATCCTAACACCAGGATGGAAAGATTAGCCCATGTCATGACCCCTGACAAAACCCAAAATTGTCGGTGGGGTCACTAAGAGCAGAAACAAAGACGGAGTACTGAAGATTTCTGTTTTTGTCACTTGTAACACGAAATGATTTGTTGCCGTTGTTATATCAAGCTTTTTGAGGGACGGCAGTAAGCACTTCCAAAGAACAGGGGCCAATGAAAAGATCGACATGACTGCCAGGCAGCGGGCGCTACTCCTGAATGAGTAATTTTCTCTCTTGTAGTTTTTCAGGAAATCCAGGCTTCCCAAATCAACGTGAAGCTTTGTCCTTGTAGCCATTTTGAGGAACCAAGGACAATAGGGGCCCACGAGGTAATACACTTTGGAATAGGAGCACGCAAGGTTGTCCACTCACACAACTTGCTGGGAACTCACTGGAAATTGTAGTTCGTGTTACGAATGCCTTAGGATCAGCCCCGTGGGCAGAGGATGTTAGTCAATCATGTGATATAATTAAGGGGCTCTTCCTTCACAATTCCTGTCTGTTTCATCACATCCTCAAATATACTTTGAACTCTTCCCACCAGTGAGCCAAAGCCACGTTCCCAGTGAGTCTTCTCAGATATAGTAACATGTAACACGTTTTTAGTCTGGCCTCTTGTTCATGAGTACGAATTTCCATCTCCAAGTTGTCCAGCTGTCCCAAGGCCTGTTTGTACAGGATTTGGAGGCAAAAGCAGGGAGGCCGGTGCGGCTCACTCTGTGTCTATTAATTACAGATATATCCAGTGATGGAGAAGGAGAGCCGAACACGGCTGGCCCTCATCATTTGCAACAAAAACTTTGATCATCTTTCTGAGCGACAAGGCTCTGAAAAGGACATTTCGGGGATGCAAGACTTGCTTGAAAACCTTGGATATTCAGTGGTTCTAAAGGAAAATCTCACTGCTCCGGTAATGGCCCAGGAGAGTGGGATGGACATCTTTCCTTTTCTTTCCTTTCCTTCCTGGTCTTCTTATTTTGCAGTTTTAAGAACGCAGTGCATGTTACACAAACTGCATTTCTGCAGAACAGGCATTCCTGATTTCAGCCTCTCCCAGGGTGCACTCCGAGGGCCAGGACTGAGACAGGAGTAGTTCACTACAAAGGCTGGCTCTTTCTAATGCTCTCAATTTGGGGGACACCCCTCCCTTGATAGCCTATGTGAGACACAACTCTGAGGCCTTTATAATTTCAATATCATGTGTCTGAATGTGAAGCCAAGTATGCAGTTAAAAAAAAAGTTTTGCACACACACATACACAGAAGAAGGTGTGACTCTGGCTTCATCAAAAAAGAACACTGCAGGTGGCTTTGGCCAAACCATTTTAAAGCTAACAAGGAATTTGTTCATGTCTCTATGTCAGTAGAAAACAGTTCCTCTGTCTCTGTCTCACCCTTTGTTTAATGAGAACTCAGGGCAACTGCAGCCTGTAACACTGTTGTGAAAAGCAAAGGCTTTGGCAGAGACCTGTCACCTCCTGGGTCCCTCCCTCTGCTCCACCTCCTAGTGTCTCCCTCAGTCTAAGGGTCTACTGAACACCACTGGGCTACATGCTGTATGAAAAAAACCCTGCTAACTTTTACATTCTGTACATCTAAGTTTCTAGCTTTATGTCAGAATGTAATTTCATGTGCAATTCCACTCTGTCCGAATTGCTGATCCCTCACTTTCTGCTCTCTCTCCCCCTTGAGGGTGTCTGTAAACACCACATTCTGTGTGAGCACAAAGTATACATGGCTGCCTCCCAGGTAGTAACTGTGGAGCCTCTTGCAGGAAATGAAGGCCGAGCTGGAGCTCTTTGCCGCGCGCCCAGAGCACCGCTTCTCAGACAGCACATTCCTGGTGTTCATGTCTCACGGCATCCTGGACGGGATCTGTGGGACAAAGCATAAGGACAAAGAGCCGGATATCCTTCATGATGACACCATCTTCCAAATTTTCAACAACCGTAACTGCAGAAATCTCAAAGACAAACCGAAGATCATCATCATGCAGGCCTGCCGAGGCAGTGAGTCGGAGCGGGGGGAGGGGCCCAGGGGGTGGCCGTCCACTTCCTTCTGTGACGAGCCTGGTGCCCAGGCTTCACCTTTCCAGGGCGGAGGGAGAGGACCCACAGGGTAGAGCTGCACTTCGGCCCGCCCCCGAGAGACACGAAGCCCGCATCACTGGGGACAAAGTGTTAAGTACGCTAGAATCACAGCGCACGTCCCCATCACCTGGGGCTACGTTCTGCTAAATTCAAGGGGGCTCTGTGTGGTTCCCAGTCAGTGAGGCAGGTTTTCTAGCAGAAAGATACCTGCACTTTTAATCAATTCCAGATGGAAATGTACTGGAGTAAAGATGTAAGGGCTAAAAGTGTGTGTCTGTGTGTGTAACATATTTTGTAAGACAAGAGTGTCTCTTCCAGGAGGCAATGGGTCCGTCTGGGTGACGGATGTGGGAGAAGCATCTGCATTTCCAGAGAACCAGCCCCTGACACGCTACCTCTTCAGTGACGCCATAGGAAGGACCCATGTGGAGAAGGACTTTATTGCTTTCAAATCTTCAACTCCACGTAAGTGACTTCAGAGAGAAGCTTCTCGATCTCCTGCTAGTTTCCAGATCACAGGCTTGGCTGTGATCCCATCTGATCACGAATGCAAGAACAGCTTTTCCCTCATGGTAGATGGTAGGCAAAGAAGAGATTTAAAGTATGGAGATTTTTATAACTAGAGAGCTAGAAGTCTTGATTTTGGAGGAAACATTCAAAGTAAACCAGAGTTTTATGAGGATCCAGTCTTAAAATTGTCTAAGTAGAAATCAGAGTTGTTTTTGTTTGTTTGTTCAGACAGCAATGGCGCAGAAGCCTGTTTCAGTCTCATGCGTTGGTCCACCTCATCGCCTCCTAGCAATTAACCGAGGCAATAAGTAAAACTGTGGTACTTTCTTCACACATTCCAGAACCTCTTGCATTATTATTTAGATCTAATCGTACAAAATAGTCAATATTTAAATGCATGACTTCAGCATCATGTAGCCAACGACTGAAAATCCTTCTTTGGCAGGAAGGACATTGTAGGAGATAGAAACACAAGGGATGGTGAGCTGACCATGGTCAAACCTACAAAAAATCTATTTATCAGTCATCCACAGTACTGGGGTGATTTGGAGAACCAGGGCAATTTCAAGAATATTGTTTACAAAGTCACAGTTTTAAGTCTTCTATTGTAGCAAGTACAAACTTTGATGTGCAGAGAAATCCTTTGTGAATGACATTACCAGGCAGGATTCTGATTCAATGGGTGTGGGAGGGTAGTGAGAGTGTGCCTTTCTAAAACACCCTGCGGTGAGGCTGGTGCCAGTTGTCTGTGGCCACACGTGAGCAGCAAGGGACTGGAGGACCCTCTGAATGTAGGCTGGGGAAACAGGGAAAAGGCTGTTCATGGAACAGCCATTCTGTACCTGGAATAGTCATACCCTCTTTGTTTTACATATTGGAGTTTTAATAAAACTTTATTTAATAAAACTTTATCTATACTTTTAAAGATTAAAGGAAGTTAGAAAGGCACATATGGCCTGATATATATCTAAGACACTGTTTAACTTACTTAAGGAAATGAAGTCTAACATGTGAAGTTCCTGCGTTCATTTTTGCACATGTCACGATCTGCCGAGCTGGAGTGAGCTCAGGGTGTAAGATTTGCAACTGAAGCAGACGTGGTTACTGAACCTCATGGAGCGTATGGTTGGGCAGAGAGGCAGAGATTAACTCAGGGGGAAATACAGGCCCCATATCACACGAATAGATACTGACTGTCAACTGTGCTAAATGCTTTGAGGAAAAATGTGTTCAAAGATGGAGTTAACTATGTCAAGGGCAAGCAAGGGATACTCCAGACAGGAAAACACAGAGGGCCTGGGAAAGAAAGGAGCTTGGAAAAAAAGGGCCAGTGTGCCTGGAGCAGAGAGCGGGGGCAAGTGTCAAGAGGGAGGTTGGAGAGGTCGGCAGGGGTCATGTGATTTGGGGCCTCATAGCTTCAGGATTTGGTCTTTCCTGTTAACATACTTTATTAGTAATATTACTTTATACTAATAGTAATAGTAAGTTTTGGTGGAACTTAAGGGATGAAATGGTAAGATTGTCATTTTTATTTAACCGCTCTGGGGATTCTGTGGGGAATGGGTGATAGCGCAGCAGGAGGAGATACGGAGGCGGCTTAAAATGCTATTGCAGGGTTACAGGCCACGGGTGGTAACGGCAGGCATGGGGAGACACAGCTGTTGAATCCAGAAGGAATTAGTATATAAAATGTGTAAGACCCAGTGTTTAGAGGATGTGGCAGGTGAGGAGGAAGAGATGAGACAGAAGACTCAAGGGACGGTCCTGGTGTGTTCATGAAAACGGGAATCCTGTAAGAAAATGCAAGAATCCGGACGCTGATCTCTTTTCTGAAGTACACAGCATTGTAACTCTGTCCATTTCATCTTGAAATATACCAAAGGCATTTTCCTACTTCTCGGGCACTGGCCCGAGAATTACATCTCATAGTCTAAAAATGGATGAAATTATCTAGGAGCAGAAAACAGACTGAGAAGAGGTCCCAAAGCTGACGCTGGCAGACTCATAGGAGTCAAGATGGGAGGAGAAAGTATTTTTCTACAAGTTGGGCTCAGGAAGTTTCTTATCAGGGGATAAGAAAGAAAAGTAAGGGTATGTGTTGTCAAAGTGGCCAAAAAAACATCTGCCGGACTTATGACCAGTTTCTGATGTGAAGGAGAGCGACCAGATGAAACCCAGTGAGTGACCATGAGATTCAATGACTTGGAGGCCTCGGATGGCCTTGGGGAAAGTGACTTGGTAGAGTCAGTGTGGTGGGGAGAGAGCAGACAGGGGTGAGCGGGCTAGGAGGATGTCAAGACGCTGAGGAGAGTAGACCTGAGGAATGTAACATTGCAAAGGAGGAAGGAACAGGAAGGCAGCTGCAGACACAGTGGCTGTTAGGAGACTATTAACTTTTTTTTTTAATGTTTTATTTATTTTTGATACAGAGAGAGACAGAGCATGAGAGGGGGAGGGACAGAGAGACGAGACACAGAACCGGAAGCAGGCTCCAGGCTCTGAGCTAGCTGTCAGCACAGAGCCCGACACAGGGCTCGAACCCACGAACATGAGATCTGACCTGAGCCGAAGTCGGAGGCTTAACCGACTGAGCCACCCAGGCGCCCCGACTATTAGCTTTTTGATGGTGGGAGAGATTTGATCACCTCACAATGGTAACGAGAAATGGTCACTCAAGTGATGTTCACAATAAAAAACAGGCAAAATATTAATAGTACAGATGAAGAGGAGGTCCAGAATCAAGGAATGGCATGGAAGGAATTAGGTCCTTTTCCGCTACTTGCAGTCTGAGGGGAATAACTTAGGCTCTGCCTCAAACATGAACGGGGTTGATGACTGAGGGTCCGTGACGGTTTTCTGTGGGCCCTGCTGCGGAAACCAGAGGTCCCTGCTTTATCTAGATTTGCCATTCTCTCGCCTCCAAAGCACCCAAAGCAAACTGTGTCCAAAATCTCTGACTCTAAGAGTACTCCACACTTACACAAAGGCCACATCTCCAAATATTTTCATACCTTTTATTTGCAGATAATGTTTCTTGGAGATTGAACACAGAAGGCTCTCTCTTCATTTCCCAACTTATCCACTACTTCAAGATGTATTCTTGTTGTCATCATTTGGAGGAGATTTTCCGAAAGGTAGGGGTCTTCTTGTCTTTTTAATGATGTAACTATGCAACCATTTTCAATTTTTTTGGTGGGTGCGTGGGGAATCCTGAAAGCCGTTCGGCCATCTTGACATCCCTTCCTGTACTCCGTGTTTATTTAAAGAGGAGGTTTTGGGGACGTACTGCACGGAATCAGCATGAGTTTCTCTGATTCTGACAGCCTTGCTTATTCAGAAAATGCCTGAGGATACTTTTTCCGATTCGTGGGTGTATTATACCCAAGGAAAAGCTAACCATTTCTTCTGTGTACACCACCTGGCCACAGCCTTAAAATGTACCACAAATTCTGTCACTCCTGAGAGAAGTCCAGATTTCCCTTTTAGGAAGTCTCTGAGCATTTTCTTCACTGCCTTAGGTTCAAAATTCATTTGAGACTCCAAACGTAATTACCCAGATGCCCACAATTGAGAGAGACTCCATGACACGGTACTTCTACCTCTTCCCTGGGAATTAAAACTCATACACCGCATCTCAGGTAAGTATTTCCAAGAAGCGGACTTGGGAGTCGCCTGCTCAGAGTCTGTGCATCAAGTCCAGACAGAATGGAGAACAATAAGAGAGTGTAGCTGCCTAGTACTGAGTCTCGTCCCCATGTTCCTAATGACCCTTTGTGAACCGCTGGTTTTATATGAAATTATAAGACATTATAAGTCTAATGGTACCCTCCAGTCTTCACGGCTCTCGAGGAAAATACGTAGTTCCAAAGCTTGTACAAAACAACTGGACGTTCATATACAACTGGTGTGTGGCGTCCTTCCAGAGAAGTCAGTTTGGCTGAGTCACACTGCTCCTGTGTTGGTGATGAAGCCTGTCTGTACCACAGTTTCAACTGGGCGCTGCTGCGAGCGCACGCACCGAGGCAGTGAGACCCGGTGCAGACCGCCCCTCCGGGGGTGATGGGCCCATAGCCCTTTTGTGAAGGCACAACTCATGGGAGACACCAGTTCTGTTTACACCTTATCTCCTATAGCCCCTTTCCTTATATTTTCTTCTCTCTACTTTTCCAGGAAAACCAAGCCATTATGTTCTTGATGAATCTACTACTTTAAAAGGTGAATGTTTGCTCGTGAATATTTTTATACCAAACTTCCCTAGCGCCCACCCTCAACCAAGGCCAAGTGAAAATCACTGTCATATTGTTGCTGAGTTAGTACTTAATAAAATTAAAAAAAAAATTATGAGTGTTTTCTCACTTTATTATAAGGGTAAAACGTTTTCATTGCAAAACAAAGTTTAAGTATAGAAAAACATTTAAACAATATTTAATGAATAAATGGTTACATTAATAGATGTCCTGGTATTAGGCAAAGATCATATTCTCCAGATGAAATATTTGTTATAGAGGATCATTTCCTGTACTCTCCATTTGAAAGAATACTACTAATATTTAACTTGGAACATTATAGTATAGACTGGATTCTCATTTATTTTGACTCATTTCTAACTTGGCCAGAGGATATTTTTGATAACATTTTCTAATGAACTACAAGTATTATTTTTTGTGATCCCTGGAATTTGAAAAATCTTCATCCCTGAGTTCGTGCTTTTTTTTTTTTTAGTTTTTTTTTTTTTAATGTTTTTATTTATTTTTGAGAGACAGAGAGAAAGAGTATGAGCAGGGGACGGTCAGAGAGAGAGGAAGACACAGAATCCAAAGCAGGCTCCCGGCTCTGAGCTGTCAGACGCTCAAACCCACAAACTGTGAGATCATGACGTGAGCCAAAGCCGGACACTTAACTGACTGAGCCACCCAGGCACCCCTAAGTTCACTTCTGAGTTTACCTAAAAAAATATACAAAGGCCAGTGTGAATTTATTCCTTAGTAGTATTTTTTAATTATCTAAATGTTGGCATTTTAAAAAGTTACTCCTACATATCTGCATCTGTACATTCATTATTTTACCTTTCAAACTTATGAAAAAAAGTCATGTCTATAAGCACGGAAAAAAATTAAAAGCTTTATTTTGTTTGAATCTTGAGAACACGAAGATTATGTAAAAATATCCCTTTAGAATTGAAAGTTACAAAAAGGGAAATGAAAATCCAGTGTTCCGCGAAATGATTTATGTTCTCTCTCCTCCATCTTGTAGTCTTGCTCCCTCTCTCTCTCTCCACATACACAGACTCATAGATGCATTTAGAAACCTAACTGTGTAAGGTGCTCTATGACCTGCACTTGTATTTATTTAAAATCATGTTCTAGGATTAAATGGAGAAGTGAAGCATCCGTAATACACACAGCTGAAGCTTGAGAGGGTGAGGGAAGGTGACCGGGGACCGAGGGGGGGGTGGGACAATTCTCCTTGGAGTCCTCTTCACTGAGCCCCTGAGATGCCGAAGGTCACGTCTCCAGAGGCCCATTGGAGCTGCGGCTCTTAAGATGAACACGCGCAGCCCAGCCATCAAGAAAGAGGAAGAACCCGCAGACTCAGGCCCCCTTCCTTTCAGGAAATCCTCTCTTCCTATAAGCCAAGAACCACCACTGAGTCACAAAGTAACTCACATCTCCCCAGAAGTTGAGAAATGAAGTGTTTATTCCTTGTGGCCAAATGCCTAGCTAAAAAATTACAAGTTTCTATTAGGAAAGGGGGAAAAGCAAATATCGGGTCCCTCTGTCTCTGCCAGACACTGCTTTCACATTGATGGGTGCCTAAACTGGATTTAATGGATGGATCAGAACATATTTTACTAATATGTTTCCAAATGTGTATTATCCTATGCAATTTTATAATAAACCTTTCCTCCTAAATATATCTTCAAGTTTCTCTCTGATAATACTACTAGAATAAACTTGCAGAACTAAAGGGACAGGGTCAAAAGTATTAATATTTAAATTTTGAGGGTAGTGCTCAAAAAATTGTCTGAATGTGCACTTCCCAGGAGCTGAATGTGAGATGCTCCATTTTCCTGTATTTTTATCAGCACAATGCACAATGTGTAATCTATCACTAATTTATCAGGCCCCAAATCACAATTACTCTGATTTTTATTTGTTTGCTTTCTAAACTGGTTAAGCATCTCTTCCCATGCGTATAGGGCGCTGTGTGCAGGTTAAATGTTAGCTGGTGCTTTCTCTTGTCCACCGGTCCGTGCGGGGTCTGGCCGACACTCACAGGATCCGCTGCTGGGCCACCTCTCTGGCTCCAAGCCCAGCCAGGACTGTGCCTCTCACCCGAAAAGGCACATTCTTCCCTCGGAATCCGCTAACCCCTTTGCCTGAACCGATTGCCCCCCTCACCCCATAACTGCAGGACTGCTTACCGCCCTTTCTGGGGTTTCCACTAAGTTAATCCCTCATCAGTGACCTCACTCCTCTGAGTGACACAGCCAGCCTTCTCCTGACCCTAGTACCCCTGGACCCTCACCCTTCTTAATCGTTTTTCCACGGTACTGATTACTTGTGACACACTATGTGATTTATCTGCTATTTATATGTTCGTCTCACCCCAGGAGACTGTAAGCTCTGTGAGGGCGGAGCCTCCGCTTCCTCCGTGACAGTAGTCACAGAATTTAGAGCCATGCTTGGCCCGGAGCAGACTCAAGTTTTGTCTAGATGAATGAATCCATCTAAAAACATCGTGCTGTGAACCTACGGAGATAAAACATACAGTATGTTTCTCCAAATGGCTTGACAATACAACCTTTTTCTTTGACGATACAAAACGTCGGCTTTGTTTTAGTTGGGGATTGGTTTTCTTCGTATTTTATCAAACAAACCTACTCATTTTTTTTCTAGATTCTTCTTTGGGAACAACTATTATTTGTGTGGTGAAAATTCATAATGCATTCTTTCCTTCACAATCAAACATCTTTCCTTCCATATACAGTGCCTGTGTGGTTGTTCTCTGCCTAATTTAATAGGAGCCGTTGGGAATGTCACTGTGAAAAAGACAGACATTTTGCTACATATACAGAGCTTATTTAAATAGGTATCTAAAACACCCTGCCATGTCTAGAGGCTTGTGTCCCTACAACATTCACATGTTGAAATTTTCTCTTAAAAATGTTTGTTAGTTTATTTATTTATTGTGTGCGCGTGTGAGAGAGAGGGAGAGAGAATGCATCCGTCGCAGGGAGAGAGGGAGAGAGAGAATCCCAAGCCGGCTGCCTGCTCTTGGTGCAGAGCTCAACACAGGGTTCAATATCACCATCCTGAGATCATGACCTGAGGGAAAATCAAGAGTTGAATGCTTAACTGACCACGCAGGTGCCCCCACACTGGGAATCGTCACCCAGTGTGATGATAGGAGAGGTCCCAGGGAGGTATTTAGGGCCATGGGTGGGGCTCTCATGGATTTGTGCCTGTAACAGAGCCTTCAGGAGCTCCCTGGCCCCTTCCTGCCTGCGAGGACTCAAGGAGATTTCTGCTGGACCTTCACCTGAATGCGCCAGCACCCTGATCTCAGACTTCCAAGTACATGTCTGCTGTTTAGAAGGCACCCAGTCTGTGCTATTTTGCTAAATCTGCCCAAATGGACCAAAACACACCCTGCTTTAAAGTGAACTAACAGTCTTACTTAGTCCAGCTCTGTCCCTCTTTCTATTCTAGAACCCTTGTGTTGATGGCTGGCATTGGCTCACACACACTTGTCCTGGCAAGAACCTTGCTTTGCAAGTTAATTACCTTCTCCTTCTCAACCAAATCAATCACCAGCGCTGCCAATTCTACATCCTTGTCTCCAAATCCATTCTGTCTTGCCATGCCCCGTCACCGATTCCTGTCAAATGCCTGTACCTGTCATCTGAAATAGTGCTGGTCAACCTGCTTCCACATGTGTCTTCTCCAGAAAAGCAAGCAGACCTCCATTAGAGAGACGCCGCTCTGAAAGGGCTGTCAGTCAGGAGTTTGCTAGTTCCTTCTCTTCTGCAGAACAGGGCACACACCTGTTCTCACAGTCCTCAAACTCTGTGGTGTCCTTGCTCCCCTCAGTGTTCCATCCGGAAGCCCATGTCCGCTGACCTACCTGCCCTTCCCTGTGCCGGGCTCCATGTGCCTGTCCACGTTCTACGTGCCTGTATGTGTACTCATTTTCCTTTCCTGGATTGACTACTTACCCCACTTCCAGAACACCCGCAGCTGTCTAAACCCTGATTACCCCTCATAATAAGACTGTTAACAACAACAATAATAGTAATAATGGATGAAACCAGCAATAACAGTGGCAGTAAGAGCAAAGAGGAGAAACATTATTCATCGGAATGTTTTTATTTATCCTAAGAACTTGGTAAAACATTCTTATAAACATTTTCTCACTGAAGATTCAGCTCCTCAAAGAAATTTTCTTTGATCATTTTCTCCCAACTACTGGGTACCCCTCTGCCATGTTTCACATGTTTTGAGAGACAGTGTTTGTCAGGGTCCACGTAAGACAAAAGACATCACAGGGATCAAGAGATTAAACATGACAGAGAGATTTCTAAGTCCAGTGTTCAAACACTGAACGTGAGGAAAGGAGGTACCGAGGGAACACAAAGGCCAAATTGCTGCCAAATCAGGACATGGATGTCTGAGGAGGGCCTGGTGGAGTAGCCCTTGGGGTTTGAAGCCTGGACATGGGAGTCCCACGACGTAGACTCCAGACCTTTTCAGCAAGGGCCCCGCTGACCGCCTTCAGGAGGGGTGAGGGGGTGGGCTCCGGGAGTCATGGGACAGGCCCAGACCTGAAACTGACCACCTTTTCTGGAGACAAGGGTCACTGCTGGCAGGCGTCAAGAAACAAGTGAGTTCTCCTCTTGTCCTTCTGTGTTCTTATCTCCTTCGCTCCTTATTAGCAGAACATCATGGGAGATGGGCTGAGCAAAGTCAACCGGAGTTTGGAGAATTCCAGCCCCCACATCAGAGTACCAGGCCTGATGCTGTCTCTGTACCCTGGTAAGTTTATTCTGCTCCTCTCTTTTTTTTACTCAGTTTTTAAAATGTTTATTTATTTTTGAGAGAAAGAGAGACAGAGTGTGAACAGAGGAGGGGTAGAGAGAGAGAGGTAGATGGAAAATCTGAAGCAGGCTCCAGGCTCTGAGCTGTCAGCACAGATACCGACATGGGGCTCGAACTCACAAACCGTGGTGCCCCAGCATGTTCTTTTCAAACGTGGAAGGTCAGCGAAGGACCCAAACCACCTTCCAGCTCAGGAGCGCTACCACTCAGGTGCTTGGCTCGGGAAAAGAGTCAGGTCCAGCCCGAGTTTCTCCATCAGCCTTTGCAACTCGTGGGTCAGATGAATGTTTAGATCCAACCGTGAGTTCAGCACGAGCTTCTCCAAGCCTGAGCTCAGCATCCCTCCTGGAGGACACCTGCTTTTCTAGGGTGGAGGTTCGGAAACAGTGAGCAGCTTCTGGCTGTGGCCCTGGTTTCTGTCTCTTCCTTGCATGTTGCAGCTTGTCCTGCCCCCTTCACTTCAGGCCCATCTTCAATCACCTCTTACTTGGCTGGTGGATTTCTGGCTCTAGCCATAAACAGAGAAGCATCAACCTCACTTGAACCATTCAACCAACTTTCAGATGCTTTTGTTTTTTTTTTTATTGAACCCCTAAATGATACTGGTATGAACAACTTTTCTCTTTATTATTTTGTTGTTGGTGGTGGTGGTGTTGTGGTGGTGGTGGTGGGAATACTACTGTAGCATCAAGAAAAGAGGAGCAAGTGGTGCCTGGGTGGCTCAGTTGGTTGAGCATCCGGCTTCGGCTTAGGTCATGATCTCATGGTTCTTGAGTTCAAGCCCCACGGCGGGCTCTGTGCTGACAGCTAGTTCAGAGCCTGGAGCCTGCTTCAGATTCTGTGTCTCTTTCCCTCTCTGCCCCTCCCCTGTTCACACTCTGTCTCTCTCTGTCTCTCAAAAATAAATAAATGTAAAAAGAAAATTTAAAAAGAACATGGCTGCTTCCAAATCTTCCACATTTCATGAACAATATCCCATGTGCATGAAGCTAACTGAAAATCTGCATGGAAGGAAATTCTGAGAAACCTAGCTCTGTTGGCTAAGTTGACACAATATAAAACTAAAAATGGGAACTGCATATACTACAGTATAAATACGTACGTATGTGTGCTTACAATACGATTCACTGAGTTTCTCTTCCCTTCTGCATTCTCTTCCTAGATGCCATCATCCAATTTCATGGTATATAATTTCATACAGATGTAGAAACATTCTCACTGTATGTACGCCACAGATTTGTCATCTAAGTTTCACATTAATATTTAACTAATTACCAACTCACTATCTCCCTTGGAGCATAATTCCAAAATTGAATTTGCATACATTATAAGCATACCTCAGAGACATTGTGGGTTCAGTTCCAGATCATTGCAATAAAGCAAATATCTCAATAAAGTGAATCAAATGAATTTTTTAGTCTCCTTGCACATACAAAAGTTATGTTTATGCATACTGTAGTCTATTAAGTGTGCAGTAGCATTATGTCTAAAAATGCAATGCACATACCTTAATTAAAAAAAATACTTTTTTTGCCACAAAATGTTGACCACCATCAGAGTTTTTAGTGACTCAGAATCACTGATCACAGATCACCAAAACAAATATGATGAAGATTTTGAAATCTTGCAAGAATTACCAAAATGTGACACAAGACATCGAGTCAGCAAATGCTCTTGGAAAAATTGTGCCAGATTTTCTCTACCTGGGGTTGCCACAAACCTTCAATTTGTTAACAAAGGTATCACCCCTGTCCACTCCTTCATTTCTTCTTCTTCTAATCTTTGCACACGCTTTTAGCATATGGTACATGTACAGACACAGAACCCGGAGAATTAACCTTAATATCTTTCTCTCTTGCAAACCCCACTTAAATTTGCTCAATTCTACCCATTGATTCCTCTCAGGTTTATCAATTTCTCAACAGTCTGTACTTTTAGCCTACGCTGAAGACACTATCTCCCACCTGAACTACCACAAGTGTCTCTTAATGTCCTTAAAATATGCAAATTCTCCTTTTTTGTCAGGGAAACTGTGGGGGAGAGAAAGAATAGATTTTGTGATTATGACACTAATTAAATTAGGTGGCTCAGCTAATGGCATTCTGTGATGGGGATTTTCTGTACGGCTGAGAATATTCAATTCTGCTTAGATGACAGGAACACAAATAGGATGGATGGAGTTCAAAAAAAGTATTAAGTAGAGGCAGTATTATGCCAGAAATTAAATATATGACTTATAGGTAAAATTCATAGGAGAGGTTTATTGTATATAAGGAATAAGAAATAACTTGTGAGATACAGAATTCTTATGATTTAATATAGATAGTAAGTTAGTAATACGTAAGACGTGCCCGAGATAGAAAAATTAGAAGATGCAATAGAACAGGAATATGCTGGTTAAAGATACAAAGGGATGGACAGAACCACATCATGATCATGCCACCGTTAGATAAGAACTTTTCCACCATTCGTTGATGCCCAATATGGTTCCATTCTGATCCAGCATAAGCTCTACTTGAGAAACACAAATAAGACCAGAGGCTGTTCAAGAGGCCAACTGGAAGCTCCACATGCACCAAGAACCTTTGCCCTACAACTCTTGGGTAGAGTAGGGGGTGCCATTAGAGTGAAAGATTCTCCTCTGTGGCCCTCCCTTGTTCTGACCTCAACTCTGGTTCTCATTGCCAAACCCTCAGTCGTGAAGGCTGACACAGCGTGGGGAGCAGGGGTCACGAACAATGCCAACATCAGGACTCAGGGAGCGTGGCCCTTTCAGCCTCTTCTTGCGCTATCTAAGGGTATCAATTTATTTCATTCTTGCTTCTTGCTCGGTGTTTTACTTAATTGAATAAGCCATAGTGTTTGGCCATTTTAATTTGGTCTGAAAGCCTTGCTGTTGTATGACCTGTGGGACAGCGTGCTCATTAGTGTACTTGACAGATACCGCTGGATAAGGTGAGCCCGACATAACAAATCCTTAGCTAACAGAGTGGTCTTTGTCTTGACAGAAGACATGGGGAAGGAGAGGCAAATGCTTCCCAGCACAATAAAGCCAAGGCTGTTATTTATAAAATCAGGTTAAAGTCAAATTAATAAGATATATTTAAAATCCATAATGAGATTAAACTATGTACTCATTGGAGACAATTTAATTCACTTGGAACCGGTATTTTTGCCTTTAAGGACCTGGAGAGGAAATCCATCTTTAACCTTTACTGTTGGAGAGAATGAAGAAAATTCCCCATCTCGAGAAAATGGAGCTGCTAGTTTTTATAGAATCAGCAAAGCCTAGGCCGAAGAAAGCCTCCACTGGGTATCAGTCCAACGTGCGAGGCACCAGACTCTGAAAGACCCAAGGAAGAAAAATGGAACCTAGGACTCACCGGAGAGTTTAAATTTCTGAAAGAAGGCAAGTCAAAAAGAATGCTGTTATTACAAGCGGGCTTGTGAAGGAAGATTTGGATTTTGAAGATAAGGAGGAAATACGTAAGTACCCGACGCTGCCGTAGGACACACATGGGAATTCCTAAACTAGTGCACAAAGGCGCATGCATGCACACACAGGTGCACACGCACAAACAGGTTCAGGCATGCACACACACACACACACTCACTCACATATGCTGAGACGTGAGGGAAGGAATGCACACCCCTGTCGCCTCCTACTCAGTTGCGATTTGTCAGGGCTTTCGGTCTTGGAGCCATTTAATGCTCTCCTGGAACTTGGTGTATTTTTGGCCTGATGTGGCAATTCTCAGGAAAAACACACCCCTATTTTCTAATACTTTAGAAGTGGAAAAAGAGGGCTTTGACCTTCTTGTCTATCTGAAGGAAACTACAGAAGAGAAGGCGCCCCCAGCATGAGAAACCTGGAGACTCATTTTTCATCAGGCGGAGGCGAAAAGCTCATAGGCCAGCAAGGGACAGCAAGGAGACACCGGCTAAGCTCAATTCCTATTAGATGCTGTGTCCCCCTGATGCTATTAGCTCCCCGCTCCCACCCCTGCATCTGATCACTTCTTCAGCAATAGCTTCGATGGTCTTAGATTAAATACAAAATCTTCCACAGACCCTCCTGACGCCTCCAATTTCATTTGGCACCATTAGTGCTCTGGAGCCACACCCAGGGGAGCAACTGCTCACCTCACGCTCTCATTAGTTCCTTCTGCTTGAAATAACCTTCCCTTCACTGTCCATAGGGCCAAGGCCTCTGCCCCTGTCAGCCATTATCTTGACAGGCACTTCTTCACACAGGCTTCTCTGACCCCTGACAGAAACGAGATGTCCTGTTTATCTGCTTGCATTAAAATTAGTGATTTTTTTTCCTCCTTCAGTGTAATTGTCATGACTGGTAATGATGCATTTTCCAGTGTGGTTGGAATCAGCTCCACCAGAGTCAGGACCATGCCCCCATATTCCCATACGCACGCTCAGAAATATTTACAAGAGGAGAGAAAAATCCCCAAATCATATATACATTCCCCCAAATTATGCAAATATACCAATGCAGGATAGACTGGAGATTTTGTGATTTGGGATGGAAATACAATCATATATAGATAAGAAATTAAACATCTTTTTTAAAAAAATTTTTTATTATTAATTTTGAGAAAGAGAGAGAGAAAAAGAGAGACAGCATGAGCAGGGAAGGGTAAGAGAGAGAGGGAGACACAGAATCCATCCAGAAGACAGGCTCCAGGCTCTGAGCTAGCTGTCAGCACAGAGCCCAATGAGGGACTCAAACCCACGAGCTGTGAGATCATGACCTGAGCCGAAGTCGGACGCTTAACCGATTGATGCTTAAATATCATTTTTGACTCAAGTTCAAAGTGTTTTATCTTCATGCCAGAATACAAGAAACATATCATTAGATACGTTATCCTCATGATTCTTTTAAGAGTGTTACATATTGATAAGGACTCCACTAAAAAAAAGAGCTGTGATTTGAGAGAATCATTCCACTTCTTTTAAATTCTATTTGGACAAAAGAAAATTTTCTCAACAGATAGATTTGCAAATGCCTTCAGAATGGATTTCCCAATGCAAAGCTTGAAATGTTGAGTTTCCACCCAGGTCACTGGATGAACCTGCAGACTCGCACTGCACTGGCAGGAAGGCATGCTGATGACATGTGGAAAGTCTCCCGACTTTTGACTGACACAGTGAGGTGATATACATTATGGCTACATTGAAGAGGTCATCTTGAACATGAAAGCTACAATGTAACCTCACCAAGAACTCAGAAATATTGGGAAGTTCTCATTTCTTCTTCAAGTATCATAGAGACCACTGTAATGATCTCAGCTTCATTATATTACCTTTGGTTTCAGAAATTCAAGAAAGCAACCCATGACCCCAAGTCACAACCTATTATACTCAAGACAAAAGCATGTCTTAAAGTTGGGTGTTATTTATATTTCTGAAAGAAATCCAGATACCTGCATATCTGAAATTAATGTTATGTATGTTAACTAACTAAAATTTAAAGTAAAACTTTCTAAAAAAGAAAAGATTTTGAAATAAAATTTGTATTTATTGTTGCTTCTTTCCAATAGTCCCAATGTTAAACTATATAAATTTTACCCATTTTGTTAAAGAAAAATCTGATAGAGAATTTAGTAGCACAAATACATTACGTTGAAAACTTACTGTTCATTTAATGTGGATTTCTATTCCTTCCCCCGATTCTAACCTTTCCCCAATATCATGAGACATTAAGTATCTGTTACTATCTTTAAAGAAACATTACTATTGAACTATGACTTCGATCCAGTATGCAAAATATATATACTGTTCCATCTATAGCAATGGGAATAAAAATGGAGGGCATATTTTTTAATGTAACAACAGATAACGTGAACACAGCAATTACCTCAGCTGCCAATCAGCATGTTTTTATTTTATTTCCTTTTGAGACCATGTTGTTTTCTATATTTGTATGAAAAATATTTAAATTGTAGTTCCTCTAAAGAGGCATTTATTTCAAGTGAACGGTAAGTGCTGATTCTGCAATTATTGCTAATTGGAGCATTTCCAACTTGCTTGCTGTGTTGAGAGCCTCATGATTTTGTCATATTCCTTTCTCCTTTATACATCAAATTTGTGGAATGAAAAATATACTAAACTAAAATTACACTCCCAAATACATCAGACTATAACTAAACTACTTTCTATGCTCCACAGATGGTGTGAGCTCGACAGTGACAGGTCGTGCATACCAATGCCTCCTCACTGCCAGCAAGTCGGAACCACGGAAAGGTTATTTGTGCCACTAAATTTTACTCTACTCAAACAATAAAAGAAAGTTTTCATTTTAAGTATGAATCTACAACATGCATTTGAAGATGAAATCACAATACTTTTTATTTATTTTTACTTTTCGTAAATATGTAAGTATTTAAGGTGTACAACACAATGTTCTAGTATACATATACACAGTGAAATGATTACTACATTGAAGCCAACTTACATATTCATCTCATCACAAAGTTACCATTTCTTTAATGTGTGGGGAGAGCCCCTGAAATCTACTTTCTTAAATATAGTATATTTAACTCTAGTCATCACACTCTACGTTGGCTCTCTCTCGATTTGTTCATCCTACTTCACTGCAACTCTGTACCATTTGATCAACACTTTCCCACCCTTGGTAACTATCACTGTAGTCTCCACTTCTACATATGCAATGTCTTTAGTTTTCACCTATGAGTGAAACTGTGGAATATTTTTCTTTCTGTGTCTGGCTTAATTCATAATGTTCTCTAGTTTCATCCATGTTGTCACAGATGTAAGAACCTAACCTTTTAAGGAATAATTTCTTTAATATTCATTCATTGACAGATATTTAAGTAGTTTCCATATCTGGACTATCATAAACACAGTTCCTAGTGAACATGGGAACACAGATAGCTTTTAGAAGTACTGATTTTATTTCCTTTGGGTATACATTCAGAAGACATATTGTTAGATCATATAATAGTTCTATTTTTATTTTTTGAGAAACCTCCATATTGTTTTCCATAGTGTCTGTATCATTTGCATTCCCACTGCCAGTGTACAAGGGTTCTCTTTGTTTCACATGCTCACCAGCCCTTGCTATCTCTTATTTGAGAACAGCAATTCTAACAAATGTGAGGTGATGTCTCATTGATTTTGGTTCGAATTTCTCTGATGATTAGTGATATAAGCACCTTTTCATATATCTGTTGGCTATTTGGGTGTCTTCTTTGGCAAACTATCTATCTGGTTCCTCTGCTCAGTTTTTAATTGATTTTTTTCTTGCTATTGACTTGAAAGAGTTCTTTATATAGTTTGGATATTAACCCCTTTATTATATATGGAACACAAAAGAGTCTGAATAGCTAAAGAAATCTTGAAAAAGAATAAAAAGCTGGAGGCACACACATCTTCCTGAGAAGAATGTGTATTTGGTTATCTGTTGAATGGAATATGTTATAAATGTCTCTGGTCTAATGTGTAGTTTAAAGCCAATGTGCCCTTACTGATCTTCTGTATTGATGATCTATCCATTATTGAAAATGGTATAGTGAAGTCTCTACTAATATTATATTACTATCTATTCCTCTCTTTAGGTCTGTTAGTATTTGCCTTGTATATTTGGAGAGTCCTACATTGGGTGCATGCATGTTTACAAACATTATATCTTCTTGATAGATTGACATATTTATCATGATATAATGACCTTCTTTGTCATGTATTACAGTCTGCTTAAAGTCTAATATCTGTATAAATCTATATCTCTGTATTTTCTATCTATCTATCATCTATCCATCTATCCATCCATCCATAATCCCCACACCTTTCTTTTGGTTTCCATTTATACATATGCATGGAATATCATTTTATATCCCTTCAATTTTGGTCTGTGTGCATCCTTAAGTTGAAGTGAGAATCTTATAGGCAATATGTAATTGAGTCCTGTTTTTCAATCCATTCACCTACTCTACTCTATGTTTCTGGATTGGGGAATCTAATTCATTTACATTTAAAGTAATTATTAATAAATGTGGCCTTAGTGTTGCTACTTTATTAGTTGTTTAATGCTCATTTTGTAATTCCTTTGTTCCTTTTTTCTCTTGCTATCTTCCTTTAAGATTTGACAATTTTCGGTAGTGGTATGCTTAGATTCCTTTCCCCTTATCTTTTGTATAGCTACTCTAGCTTTTTGCCTTTTCATTACCCTGATGCTTACATAAAACACTTTCCATTTAAGCCGGTAACAAATTAAGTTCAAATGAATACCACTCTTCCACTCAACATTTTATGTCTTGACGTCACAACTTATATCTCTTTCCCTTGTGGATCTGTTAACAAATCATTGTAGTTGTAGCTATTTTTAATACTTTTGCCTTCTGAACGCTTTTCCAGGTAAATCACTTATTGTCATTTCATCAAGATCTGTTTCGTAAGTTTTCACATGTTCTTTTTCCTTCATTGTCCTTAACTCTCCATGTGGATGTCTCTGCTTCAGATGTAATGCCCATCTCTTCCAGTCTTGACAGACTGGTCTCATGTAGGAGATGAAACTTATCATTCAGCCTACTCCAAGCTTTTGATTCTTTCTCAAACCTTTGAGATTGTCCAAGCTACTGTCTTTGTTCTTAGTGGCCAATAATTGAGCACCAAGACCTGTCAGTGTCCCAAGGGTGTGGTCCCAATCAATACTTGGGTGTAGGATGATTGGAAGCCAGATGTTCAGGCTGTGGCTTTTAAAGTAAGCAAATAGGGCTCTACTAAGGAAAAACAGTAGGATGGACACTTTTGTCCTTTCCCTCTGTGCTGAGCTCTGGGGTATAGTTGGCTCAGAACTGTTTGTTTGCTCCAGTCCTGTGGGAACAGGGAGTAGAAGCTCTTCTAACCACCAAAGCCAGTCAGTTAAGAGGTGCTTCCCCCTGGGCAGTAGCCACAAAAGCAGAAGCACCAGACCTGTGCACAAAGTCCTCCCAGGGAGATTCCTGCTACATGGAGGAGATCAAAGGGAAAACAAGGGCAGTGCAGTCATCTACCCCCACCCAGGTGTCTGGGGAGGATCTGTCTTGTAGATGTGTGCTAGCCAAGAAGCCTGGCTGTCAGTCAGCAGCTTTTCCACTATGGAAACAGGCCTCTTTCAGAGAAGGATTGTGAGATTAGTGTTGCTGTGCTGAACTCTAGGGGGAACTGTTCCTCAGTCTACTGTGCTCATGGGTGACTATACAGTTATCTACTACTTTCTTCATCTACTATAGTCTTGTGGTTCTCATGGATGCAAGCTTCAGTGCTTCTCAGAACTGGGTATTTTGGGGGCTATCCTTCAGGTGGAAGTGTTGAAAGTCAGGTGCTAGATATTGGGTGTAAACCCTTTGCTCCTCATGTTGAAGCCAGGAGTTGTGAGTTCCCTCCTGAAGGCACATCACTGTGCCAGGGGTGAAGTTCATGTCAAGAGTACATCTCAGCCTTTCGTGACCATTTTGGTGTGGGTGGTGTGGATATTTTCCGCAGTTGTTTACCAGATGTGTAAGAGTTCCTTGTTTCATTTCGGAACTTCTTTCACAAGAAATTGCCCTGTGTTTGTCTGTAGATTCAGCATGTCTTGGGAGGAGCTTGAGTTCGTGATCCTCCCACATTTCCATCTTGAACCAGAACCTCTTGTCTTTGTTTATAAAAAAATATATATATATACGTTCTTTCTTTCTATATCTTCAGTGTTTCACACGCAGTAGATACTCAATACATGTTTGTTTACTGGATGAGGTACCAGGGTGGGAAGAGTTAATTGCATCCATTTTTATTGTTAAAAGACTTTTTTAAAATGTTTATTCATTTTTGAGAGACAGAGACAGAGTATGAGCAGGGGAGGAGCAGAGAGAGAGAGGGAGACCCAGAATCTGAAGCAGACTCCAAGCTCTGAGCTGTCAGCAGAGCCTGATGCGAGGCTCGAACCCACAAACTGTGAGATCATGACCTGAGCCAAAGTCATAAACTTAATCCACAGTGCCACCCAGACACTCCCTATTCTTAAAGGACTATTAGGTAAAGATTTAATTTCTCCATTGTCTTTTATGATGAGTTTCTATCACCTCCACAACCCTCACCCCAGCAAAACAATGTGAAGGTTGGTCAACAACAAGAGGAAAAACACTCCTATAATAAGAAACAAGGACACAACAAATTAGAGAGGAGAATGCAATGTCTCCTGTTCTGGAGGGAACTGGAAAGTAAAAGGAGTTCCTGAACACAGATGCGATCCTGCCACTTTCTCGTATCTTCTACGTAGAACTACACAGCCCTAGTATGACTCTTCTTCAGGCATCCTGTCTAATCACAGCTTTCCTCTTCTGCTGACATCTTCTGACTGTGGTCACATTTATTCCAAGTTGAAAATCTCAAATTACTGCCCAATGGCACCATTCAATAGCTTGCTGCACTTGACATGCTCTAGTTTTTTAATGTTTCTGCATTTCTAAAGCTTGGGCCTGACTCCTTTTACAACTATTTCACAGAAAATGCTCTTGCCAGGGTCACCAATTATTCCTAAACTCAAAGTAAAAATCTTTAATTATGTGACTTTGCTCCAGCAAATGTCATGGCTGATTTTTAACCTCCTGTACTCCCTGAATTCCGTGACACTTCTCTCATGATTTCCTCAAAGGCAGGCTCCTTTTCTACAGCTCTCTTTATATTTGATATTCTCATGTTCTCTTTTCTAGGTCTTATTGTACAACTTTTGCCGGGAATATCTTATTTACTCCTAAGGCTTCAATGGCCATGTATATAGATTTGGGCTCCAAAATCTGTTTTTCCTGAGCTTTAGATCCGTAAATCCAAGACTTCCTTCAGCCTCTGCATTGGATAAGCTTCAAAATCAACAAGTTCAAATGTGATGTCCTCTGATCCCTGATAACTAATCTGCCATACATCTTGATTTCTCAGTTGAAGTTAACCGTACCAGCAACACAATCAGAAACTAGGCACGGCTTCGTCTTCTCATCTCTCCATCCCATCACTTCAGTCTAAATCCCATGTGTCTCCGAGCCACCCATTGTTTCCATTTTCTTTTTTTTGTTTTTTGTTTTTTTGTTTTGTTTTGTTTTCTCTGCTATTTTATTTTCTATTTT
>NC_043710.1:95214397-95299495 GCF_006229205.1 Suricata suricatta
ATAACCACCCCCACCACCATAAAAAGAAGAGGAAAAAAATGTAAAGAAAATAATAAGGGAAAAACCCAAGACACACTCCCTAGGGGGGCGGGGGGAAACCAGCATGTAATTTCTGTCCTTGACAGAATGTATTAAATAAGCAAACACCACCAACAAGCAAAACAAGTACTACAATGTAAAAATATTTTTAAAAATGCATAAATGAAAGGTTGCACACAAAGAACTCACATCTTTTCAAGCTTCAATAGTAAATATTCTGCTACTATACTGCATGGTTTGCCCAAGCTAAGATGAAACCACATCATAAATCAATAAACATTTTGCATTTCCCTCAACACGATTTTTATGAAGGTCAATATTTCCCACATGGATAATTTTTTCATATCTCCTTACTGGACCCCTTGACCTCTATGATATTTTTCAAGCTTTATGTTCTCCAATATTTCTCAGCTGCTCACAGGATAAAATAATACCAGACTTGATTATAAGATCTATCATCATCTCTAGCTACTGTCTGCCTTGTAGGTTATGACCGAGTCACAACAAACTCCCTCTATCCCTCATTGTTCCTGCTTTCCCTTACACACCCACCACCTCTGCATGCGGTGACCACTTGAAGTGCATCTCTGTTCCCCCTTTCTTTGGATAACTTTTAACCATTATTTTGGTTTTAATACCAATACATGATATCCTAGTAAAAGTCCTTTTCTTATTTTTTTAATTCATTTGTAGGACATTCAACTACCAAAACCTGTATACCCCCTATGATAGCATGTATCATTTTGATTTTAAGTGCTGCTTGGTAGTATATCTCTCTGTTAAATTTAAAGTATAAGAAAGGGGGCATCTGGGTGGCTCAATTGGTTAAGGATCTGACTCTTTTTAAAAAAATTTTTTTAGTGTGTTTTATTTATTTTTGAGAGAGAGAGACAGTGTGAGCAGGGGAGGGTCAGAGAGAGGAGATATAGAATCTGAAGCAGGCTCCAGGTTCTGAGCTAGCTGTCAGCACAGAGCCCGATGCAGAGCTTGAACCCACAAACCATGAGATCATGACCTGAGCTCAAGCCGGATGCTTAACTGACTGAGCCACCCAGGCACCCAAGGGTCTGACTCTTGATTTCAGCTCAGGTGGTGATTTCACAGTTTGTGAGTTCAAGCTCCACAGTGAGCTTTGCGCTGACAATGTAGAACCTCCTTGGAATCTCTCTCCTTCCTCTCTCTACCTCTTCCCTCCATTGTGCTTGTACCTACACTCTCTCTCTCTCTCAAAATAAATACGTAAATTTAAAAATAATTTTTAAGTATAAGAATGACATTGTCTATCCTAGTTACTAGTATAATACTAAAATAGAATATTGGTTCCATTAAAGTTGAACAAATGGATGCATTAGTAACAACTGAGTAAATTAAGTATATGTTGTTTTGTCTAAGTCATACAGAACCAAATAAACATACACTACAAAGAAGACAGTGCAGTACCTCCCTTCCCAGAAGGTAACGTCCAGTTATTAAAGGCTGCTCAATAATGTGCTTATGACACGATGTCACTCACTCTTCCATACAGAAGTATAGTGAAATCTACTCTCTGTTGTGGCAACACTATTTTTGCTTAAAGCTAGCCCTGAAGCAAGGAAAAACCCTTCTGGGCATTTCCCAAGAAAAGATATACCATAAATTTTAGTGCAGTGTAAAAAATACTAATAATTTTTCTCTTAAGAGAGACAGATTTACTTTACACATCACAAGCATTTCACTCCAAACATACATCTGGATGTTTCTTGACTAATCTATTTGTCTAGGTTTGATCTTCTTATCAGAACAATTGGGCTTTGTGTGACCTTACTCAGAGCTAGATCCCCTGATTTGTAGATTATGCCTATTAAAGTAAAAACCAAAAAATGTTTATCAAAGATCCACAAAGACTGATATACCTAAGATTGTGCCACTGTCAAATGTCCAATCTGTCAGAAATAGAAACCAACATTAACTCCTTGATACAGCATTAACCTCAGAGGAGAACACCAAGGCACTTGCTGTAGTGTTGACCACAATGAATCCCTTCTATCCTGGAAGGGACAGTGAGATATCTTGACCAAAATAAGTATTCTTGGTTAAGTTTACATTTATTTTCTATCCACAAGACCTAATCAAGTATACTATCCAAGAGAATACAGTCTTCCATCTACCTATGAGTCCCATATAATATATCAATCAAGGAATCAGCTTTAAGGAAAAGGAAGTATGGAGATGGGCATGATATTGATCATGAAATCTACCAGCTCTAATACATACTGAAATACACAAAGGCCAATTTGAAAAAATAATAAAAGGTCCTCATTAAAGTGTAGCGGAGGTGCCAGTTTGAATATCATACTCTGTAAAACTGACACACCCATCTCCAGGATGTAGGCTATCCCTTAGGTCAATACTACTTTATGGTGTAAGGTACCCAGTAGGTAAAAGACAGAAGTCCTGGAATTATGGTTGGAAATATAAAGTTGCTCCATTCCCTCCATACAGGTATGGATAAATAGCCTTGATCTTCATAAGATGGGACTGATGCTGTACTGGGGGTGGAGGGCAGGGCAAACACACCTGGCACAAGGGTCTACTGGGGGCATGTCTTGGTACTCCCCTCCTTAATTTAGATGACATAAAGAAGTATAGCTGTCAGAAACTCATAAGGATATTAGTTGAACCATATCTTGGATCCCTTAATGATGTGAGTCTAGGTCAAGCCACCAGATAATACTCCCAAACTAGCTGATGCTGGCCGACTGTGAAGGAAAAATAGAAAGGAAGGAAGAAAGAGATAATGAATTCCGAGGGCAGCCCTTGGCCAGCTGCCGCAGCTGGAGGTCTATTTCCTCCCATGTTATCTAAGTTTCCTTACAAAAACAAAACAAAAAAACAAAACAAAAAGACAAACGAACAAACAAAAAAACCCCAGATCATTTTGAAACCTGTAGGATCTGTTCCTAGAAGGATTCTTTTTTGTTTGTTTGTTTGTTTTATTTATTTTTGAGAGAGAGAGAGAGAGAGAGACAGACAGACAGACAGACAGACAGACAGCATGAGCAGGGGAGGGGCAGAGAGAGAGGGACACACAGAATCCAAAGACAGGCTCCAGGCTCTGAGCTGTCAGAACAGAGCCCGATGCGGGGCTCGAACCCACGAACCATGAGATCATGACCTGAGCCAAAGCCAGACGCTTAACCCACTGAGCCACCCAGGCACCCCTAGAAGGGATTCTTTTTACAAAGTAATTATATGTGAAGCGCTTAACAGGTTGCAGTTTTGTGTGTCTCAGATCCCCACCAAGACAGAGGGGGTCTGCCCCAAATGCAAAGACTTGGCTGCTGAGAGCTCCCTACTAAGCCCACCGCCCTGGACTAACCTATGATGCAGGAAACAGCCACAACAAGAGCATGTCTCCTCCCGCGGTATAGCCCACATTCATCTGCTCAATGGGGTCAGGGACAAAGGTACAGCCTCTTGATACACTCTGTCCCTAAACTTTGACCCTAGCTTGGCTATGCTCCCCAGCTGACGGAAGCTGCCCTCTTGGCCCAGCCCTGTTTTTTTCTCCCTCACAAATCTTGTTTCTGAAGAATGTTCACCACAAACTTCTTCTGCCAGATGCTTCAGCACAGATGAGGCTAAAAGTAGATATATACTATAAGGTACTCATCAGTAATGAAACAAAAAAGCAGTCACAAATATTTTTTGTAGGAACATGGAGAATGGTTGGACTTTAAGTGTCATGCTATATATAAGGAAGATGAAATCGAAATGTAACTTTGGGGAAGATCATCCAATACTTTCTATCGTGAGGGTTGTAAGAAAACAAGAGGAACTAAACAAAACAGGACTGGACATGCACAGAGTGAACATAAGCCACTGGGCCAAAATGACCACTTTCAAAGCAGAGTAGAGATCGGAAGAGCAGAGATAAATACGGGGAGGTTGACTCATGTATTAAAGTAGGTGGCATTCACTTTTAAAAAAAATTTTCAGCTGTTACATATTACTTTATGGAATATAATTATCTGAATATTTCACAGTTTAAAACCATTCAGAGTTTTTACAGTATATTGTAACCTCACTGCAGTGAAGATTTAAAAACCCAAGATGGCATTTCAAATCAGATGGAACCAGATTCTAGGTTAGCATAAATATTTTAAAAATTCCAAATTTAAAGACACCTAAATATCTTAAATAGTACTATATTTAGTAGCTACCATCTAATTCAAAATAGGTTATTTATGTTTTTAGATAGAAATGAGTTAAAAGGGTGTTCATATATACATCTGCATATGCATATATATATTTATAAAAGAAGAGAAGAAAATGCCCCAACTATCTGCTGTGTAAATGTCTATCTGATGGTTGGATAAGTTATTATATAATATCGAGTGCAAACTATGTCACAGAAAACATGCTAGCCGATTTGTATGCATTTTCTATTTTTACAGAATCCTCTATCCTACATTGCAAAATGATTTTTATAATCTCAGTGTCAAATTACAAAACTGAGATTTAAGAAAGCTTTATGTTAGGAAGCTTTTCAATGTCACAAATCTGGAAAACGTTTGAATTAAGTGTAACCTAAACTAAATAAGATAAATAAGAAATGTAATCACTTGGTTAATCAAACAAAAGATAATGTGATAAAGCAGTAAAAGAAGTATACATGCAGGGTAAAGGGGATATGGAAAACAGAGACATATTTTCATTGCCTCTAGATCAATAGTTGACGGTGCTGGAAACTTCAAAATATTTTGATTGAGAACATGAGCAATCTACTACTGTACAGAAGAAAAACTGGGAACATACATGTTCACACACATATAGAGTAATATAATGTCCATGGTCACGTCTAGGTCAGCCCCAGCTGGCTGAACTACACCCAGGTCTGAAAAAGTCAAAGGAGCTGGCGAGTTTGATTCGCTGTTGGGGAGAAGGGCTGGATCCTAATGGCAGACACATTAAAACAGGAAATGACTTCGTGGATGTATAAACTGTAAAGAATTCAAATTCTTGTGTGAAAGTAGAAAAGTGGGCACCTGGGTGGCTGAGTCAGTTAAGAATCAGACTCTTGATTTCAGTTCAGGTCATGATCTTGTGGTTCATGGGATTGAGCCCTGTGTTAGACTCTGCAGTGACAGTGTAGAGCCTGTTTGGGATTCTCTTTCCCTCTCTCTCTGCCCCTCCTCTTTCTCTCTGCTCCTCTCCCCTGTTCCCTCTTTCTCTCTCTCTCTCTCTCAAAAATAAAAAATAAGAGTATGCAAAGGTAATTTTTGAGGTTTTTTTCCTCACCTTTTCCCATTTCCTCTATTCTTGCAAGTAGTATTCTTGCTACATACATGCTTAAGAAGTTAGTAGCAGTGTTTTCTGACCTTATTTTCCAAAAGCTAGAGAAAATATATGAAGGGAAAGGGATCTGTGATATTCAAATAATATTACCTGACATGGGAGAACAGAGATATAGGTCTGGGGACCCGTGAGCGGCAGAAGGTTGCAGAGGACGGTTCCTTCCAAAGCTTACAGCTCTTAGAGGACCACTGAGGAAACCAGTATGGCATGCCGGGCCCCCTGGTTGCAGACCTGGGACTCAGCCTCAACAGAGAGCAGTGGCTCCACGGGGAAGCAGCAGAACGGTGCCAGCTCAGGTGTTTCTAAATAGGCCAGGATGACAGGATTCCCACCAACAGTCAGTGTCAATGGACAGGCATCGCCAAGACAAGCTAATACCTTGGCTTTATGTAAGACCTCACCATGTAAGCAGACCTCCAGAGCTGAAACCGAGTACAACCCAAAGATGGTAACTACAGCTGAATCTCCCTTTGACTTTGGGGGCTGTGCTCAGAGTAGAAATTAAGGCGATTTACAATAAATAAAAAATAATCTGGAAATACATGTCCACCTGCGTTCGCAGATGAAGGCTCCTATCTGTTGTACGTACATGAAGGTAACTGAGCTGTGACCGATGCCTGTCCATTTCCAAATCAAGGAGATTAAATATTAAAGTCACTTATACATTTCATGTTTTATGTTTCAAACTGCATTGTAGAGCATTTTTACAGGGTTTACTCAATGGAAATCTGTCTCAAAATGGAAGAAATTCAGCTAGTTACATCAATTACAAAGTGATATTCAGTGCACATATTTCCACTCGATTATGGCGCTGATTTCCTGCAGTTGAGCTTTAAGTTAATTAAATACGATGCCCCAAGTCCCTATTCATAAAATCTGCTCTCTCACATATAAATTATTTTCATGGATAAGATCTTAATGCACAAAATGTCATTCTTGATCTTGAACTAACATTGTGGCTGTGAGTTTATCTGTTTAAATTAAAAACGTACAATGATTGCAAATGAAAAAAGAAATCCTATCTTCTTCCCCACTTAGGTTGATATAATGCTTTATTTAGGATTAGCTTACTTAGATGTCTAACATATGTTAGAGGGGATAATATTTAGCATTTTGTTTTTATTTGTTCATTTCTACAAAGCTGGGTTTACAATGCATGACAATTTTCTTCAGAGCTGAATTAAAGAATTGCGAAAATTAAACATTGTGAGTTCTTTGAAAAAGATGTGCGATCTGATATGATGTTCAGTGAAGCCTTGGGTGTTGAATGATGAGTTTTCAAAATATTTTTTTTAATTTTCTTTATTCCTTAAAATAATGAAAATGCTAATCCTCAAAGAAAAATGTTAATATGTTGCATCATTTATGTGATAGTGCACCTCTAATACTGTCAACCGATTACTACACAGTCTAGTATCCCCAGGTTAGGCTGATGTCCCTAAGTAATTCCTTTGAAAGAATTATTTTCATCTTGTCTTTTGAAACAAAAACAAAAAACAAAAACAAAACAAACTCTTTGTATCTAAAAAGGTTCAGCAGGACCTCTTTGAAATGAACTCAGAATTCAATTCTAAAGTCCGATACTGGTTGTGCTCTGTTCAGAGCAGACCCTTTTATTTGTCAGGAGTTCTCTTTCATTTCCAAGAGTTTGATAAGCAAACACTTCCTGTCTTTCTGTTACCAGCCACTGACTCTTCACTTCCTGGACAGAGACCGCTGACTTTGGTGGTCTACTTCAACAGTAATGTTTCCTAGCTTTGAAGCAGGTCGGATTCTGAGGCATCCGGCTCTCTGCCATTTTAAGAGATATCTGAAATTGCCTGAGCTTGCTGAATATTTTAGCTCCAAAGAGTTTTTCTTTAACAATAGGCAATTTTTCTGGGTAAGGACAGGAAGCATGAATCTTTGAAATGGAAGAGATGACATGCATACTTTAATGGTGTTTTGGTAAAACTCTCTAACTCATCTTCATTGTGCCTATATGACAGGCTTACTTTGAAAAGAAGACTACAGACTTACACTTGACTTTGCTCTGCTTGTTCAGTAAAAGTCAGTAGAATCTTGGAATCAAGTTATTGTTGCTGTTGTTTTCTTTAGAGACAAATCCATTTCTGAAGAACAGATCCCTAACAAAGGCAACAGCTCATTTCTAACCAGATCTCCTGGTGAGACTGGGGTTTCTTTTTTGGTCCTGTTCATGACATGCTTATTCTATTGTGATCCGAACCCCAAATCCTACCATCAAACAAGGACTGACATCTCTCTTCTAGTGTGTTCAGGCCTTTCCTACAGACTTCTCAGAGTGATTTCTTACTTTCTCATTATGCTGAATTGTAGAGAGAGAAGAAATCATTTTCTATTCATGATTATTTTAGTGGTCTCTCATATTTTTGATGAATTAGTGGCTTAAATAACACTTATTTTATGTTTGTGCATACCAAAAGAAATCTAGGCACTTAGTTTTGTGACTTTGGGCAAGGTATTCTATTAAAGCTTGGTTTTCTCGTTGTAAATAAAGACAATAATGCCTCCTTAGTGTGCCTCAAAGAATGTGAAGGTAAAATAAAATGAAACAAAGGGAGATGCTTTGTAAATTGTAAAATATTATACAGATGTGAGTGATACAAGAATTTAACCATCATCCAAACAGATTCAAGTTACCTATCTTGTTATTTTTTTTCTGCCAGAAGTATATTTTTTCAACCAAAGCACTAAAATTAGAAACAAAAAGTTTGAGAAGATTAAAAAAATTAGGTTAGAAGATTAAAAATTAGGTTAGAGATCTAACTACAAGGAGATATATTATGATTCTATTTATATTAAATCATGGGCATTTAGAGGAATGAATTTAAAGACATTCAAAAAGTACTGATGTGTTTTCAGGTGAGGTTTGCATGAATTTTTTTAAATGTTTTTGGATTATGTATTTTTACAGAGCCTGTTTATCATTTTTTTACAGTTCCAGAATAAGGGTCAAGAGAAAAATAAGCAAGATAAAGACTGTCTCCCTTTATGCTTACCTTTTTATATTTTCATTTTAAAGTATATTTATTTTGAGAGAGAGAGAGAGAGAGGGAGAGAGAGAGAGAGAGAGAGAACACAAGTCAGGGAGGGGCAGAGGTGAAGAAAATCCCAAGCAGGCTTCATGCTGTCAGTGCAGAGCCTGATGTGGGGCTTGAACTTACGAACCTTGAGATCATGTCCTGAACTGAAATCAAGAGTTGGTTGCTCAACCAACAGAACCACCTTCAAATTATCTTCAGTTTCTGTTTTCATATTTTATTCATTTCTGGAAATTCTGCATTGTACTTGAGAGCCCATCATGGTGAAAATACTCCTGCAGACATATCAAGAACCACTTGTTTGTCAAGTGCAAGAAGCTCTTCAACTCTCTCAACTTGGGAGAGACCGCTGGGGCTCTGTGCATACTCCTTCACTCCCGAACCCTTTTCTTCCCTGGATCTCAGGAACATCGTACGCTGGGTATCCTTTTGCTCCCTGGAATAATCATTCAATTGCCCTCTTTTCAGCTGGCTTTTCTTCTGGTCTTTTAAAAATATAATTTTCAGTAAAGGAGAAGATCATGACTTTCATACACATAGAAAAACGAATAAATTTTAAAGACACCAATTTAGTGAGGGAATCAGACAGATGTTATAACTGGTTCAAAAGATAATTTGAAAACGGGTACATTTATAGATCAAGAGTATGGAAGTAGATATGTAAATGATGGCAGGACCGCTTTTTCCACAGGGTAGAAGTGAAGATAATTAAACCACTACCAGACAAGACATCATTTGCATGTATACCAGTGACCTACAATTTACAAAGAGTTGTAAAATAGAACAAAGTCAACTAAAGGTTAGAAATAATAATTCCTAAAAGTCTGTGCTATATGTAGACAAGTCATAACAGTTTATGAAATTTATTATATTAAAACTTACTTTTTTTCATACCTTCTCCCAGAATACCATTGTTTCTCTAAATTCTGCTATTTTCTTCTCTCATTCTACATTACATATTCCCTCTACTTCCATACTGAATTTATATATATTGACAAATAGCCCTGTATTTTTCCCCCAGAAGCATTTAGGTACTGGTTCAGTGATCACTCAACTTACATTATTTTTAATTATAATAAATTCCAGTTGATCATGGTGCATAAACTTTTTATGATATTGTTGAATTTGGTTGGCTAATATTTTGTTAAGGACTCTTGCATCTATATTCACCAGGGTTACTGGCCTATAGTCTTCATTTCTTGTAGTTTCCTTGCCTGACTTTGGTATGTAGGTAACATTGGCCTTTTCAAATGAGTTTGAAATGATTACATCCTCTATTTTTTGGGTAGATTTTAAGAAGGATTAGTGTTCTTTAAATATTTGGTAGAATTCACCAGTGAAGCCATCTGCTGCTGGACTTATTTGCATTAGGAACGTTTTGATTACTGATTCAATCTCCCTACTAATCACTGGTCTGCTCAGATTTTGTTTCTTCCTGATTCAGACTTTAGTTTGTTTCTAAGAATTTATCCACTTCTATGTTGTCCAATTTATCGGCATACAATTATTCATAATAGCCTCTTAGGAACCTTTGTATTTCTGTGGAAGCAGCTGTAACATTTCCTCTTTCATTTATAATTTTATTTGTCAGAGGCCTCTCTCTTTTCTTCTTGGTGATTACAGGTAAATATTGGTCCATTTTGGGGACACCTGGATAGTTCAGTTGGTTAAGCGTCCAACTCTTGATTTTGGCTCAGGTCATGCTCTATGCTCATGGGATCAAACTGCTCACTGGTCTCCACACTGAGCATGGAGCCTGCTTAAGACCTTAAGGTTTTCTCTCTCTCTCTCTCTCTCTCTCTCTCTCTCTCTCTCTCTTTCTCTCTCTCTCTCTCTTTCTCTCTTCCCCCACCCCTTTCCCTCTTTCCCTCTGCCCCCTCCCCCACTTGCATGCTCTCTGTCTCTCTAACAAACAAATATTGGTCCAATTTGTTTATCTTCTCCAAAAGCCAACTGTTAGCTTCAATGATCATTTATATTTTCTTATTAGTCTCTATTTCATGTATTGCCATTCTAATCTTTGTTATTTTTTTCCTTCTACTAACTTCGGGCTTAATTTATTTTTCTTCTAGTTCTTTGAGGTATAAAGTTAGGTCACTTATTTGAGATCTTAGTCTTTTTAATGTAGGTATTTATGACTAGGAACTTCCACGTGAGGGTTGTTTTTGATGCATCCCATGGGTTTTGATGTGTTGTATTTTCATGTTCATTTGTCTCAAGATGTTTTTTAATTGATCTTTTGATTTCTTTTTTCTCTCACTGGTTGTCCAGAAGCATAGTGTTTAACCTCCACATATTTGTTAATTTTCCAGTTTCCTTCTTGTAATTAATTTCCAGTTTCATACCATTGTGGTCAGGAAATATATTTGATATGATTTCAGTCTCCTTAAATTTAATAAGATTTAATTGGTCTAATATATGATCTATCATGGAGAATGTTCCTTGTGTGTTCAAGAAGAATGTGTGTACTACCGCTGTTCACTGAAATGTCCTGTGTATTTCTGTTAGGTCGATCTGGTCTAACAGAGTTTAAGGCCAATGTTTCCATATTGACTCCCTGTCTGGATAATCTATACACTATTGAAAGTGGGATATTGAAATCCCCTATTATTACTACATTGCTGCCTATTTTTTTCCTTTCATATCTGTTAATACTTCCATTATGTGTTTAAGTGAGTCTATGTTGGGTGCAAAAATATTTACAAATGTTATATCCTCTTGATAAGCTGACTTCTTTATCATTATACAATGCTGTTTTGCATCTTCTGTTATAAGCTTTGGTGAAAAGTCCATTTTGTCAAGTGAGATATATTGCAGAGATGCAAGCATGGTTTAACATCCAAAAATGAATCAGTATGATACATTACATTATCAAAATGAAGGACAGAAATCATGTCATTATCTCAATAAACTCAGAAAAAAAACCTTCAGAATGACTCAACATCCTCTCATAATAAAAACTCTCAACACACACACTGCGTATAAAGAGAATGAAACTCTACATAATAAAGGCCATATATGACAAGCCCACAGCTTGAGTAACATCATACTCAATAGTGATAAGCTGAAAACTTTTCTTCTAATATCACGAATAAGACAAAGATGGTCATTATTGCCACTTTGATACAGAGTAATTCTGGGAGTCTTAACCAGATCAATTAGGCAAGAAAAATACATAAAAGTCATTCAAATTGGAAAGAAGTAAAATGGCCCTTTTTTTTCTGAAAAAATATTTGACATTTTAAAATAAGAACCTATGGGTGCCTAGATGGCTAAGTTATTTGAGTGTTCAACCTCAGCTCAGGACATGATCTCATGGTTCATGAGCTCAAGCCCTGCACTGGGTTCTGTGCTGACAGCTCAAAGCCTGGAAACTGATTTAGATTCTGTATCTCCCCTTCTCTCTGTTCTTCCCTCCAAATAAATAAACATAACATTTTTTTTCTAAAAAGGAAAAGAACCTACAGATGTCACCCAATGATTGTTAGAACTAATAAGTTCAGTAAAGTTGTAGGATGCAAAATCTATCTACAAAAGTCAGTTGCCTTTCAGTACACCAACAACAAACTATCCAAAAAAGGAATTAAGAAAATGATCCCATTTACAATCGCATCAAAAACAGAATCAAACACAAAGGAATAAAGATCTGCATGCTGAAAACTAGAAGTGAAGAGTATACAAATAAATGAAATGATATCCTGTTTATGGATTGAAAGAGTTAATACTGTTAAAATGTCCATTCTATCCAATACAGTCTAGAGATTCAATTCACTCCCTATCAAAATTCTAATGGCATTTTATAGATATAGAGAATAACATTCCAAAAATTTGCATTGAACCACAAAAGACCCTGACTACCCAAAGCAATCTTGAGAAAGAAGAACAAAGCTGAAGGCATCATACTTTCTGCTTTCAAACTATGCCACAAAGCTATTATAATCAAAATGGTATGGTATTAGCATAAGAACAGACATATAGAGGTGTCTAGGTGGCTTAATCAGTTGAGTGTCTGACTCTTGATTTCAGCTTGGGTCATGATCCCAGGATCATGGGATTGAGGCCTGCATCAGGTGTGTGCTGACCATAGAGCCTTAATGTTCTCTTTCTCTCTTCCTCTGTCCTTCCTTCTTGCTGCCTGCCTCTCTCTCCCTTTATCTCTCTCTCAAAGAAGAAGAAGGAAGAAGAAAGAATAGACACATAGATCAATATATCAGAATAGAGAACCCAGAAATACATGCATGCACGTATGGCTGATTAATTTACAACAAAGGAGCCAAGACTACACAATGGGGAGCTGTGCTAATGGCTCAGAGCCTAGAGCCTGCTTCAGACTCTGTGTCTCCCTCTCTCTCTGCCCTATCCTTGCTTGCACTCTGTCTCTCTCTCAAAAATAAACATAAAATTTTTTAAATAGTCAAAAAAAAAGCATCATGTCACACACTTTAAATACCTTACAGTTTTGTCAATTATACTTCAATAAAAAAAATCAAAACACTAATGGAGATTAACACTACTGAACTATATTCTTTAAAATGGTAAAGATGGTAAAAAATTTTTTAAAAATACCATAAGATTTTTATATTTGTATGGCATTTTATGCATTTTGAAACCCTGTTGCATCCCTCATTTCAATGAATGTTCACATAAACTCACAACCCCATAAGAATTTAGTATTTTGCAAACAAAGGAAACCTGTTTTATAGACAAATATGTGTGCTCAAGATAGTAAGTGACATACCTAAGGTATTTTTAGTTGCTGGAATATTAAGGTCTCAAAGTCAGACCTTATTTCTTTTTGTATAATTTGTTTCCTAGTATTTCAGGAAATGAAAATTAAGTGGAGTTGGGCTGTGAGTACTTAAAAAATCTTTCCAGATTATTCTAACATGGCTGGCAGCTCTGGTTGGGAGCAATAAGTCTTGAGAACTGAGAGGTCAGGATGTCCTTGGTGAGTGAACTATTTCCTAACAACCTGTTAATTCAGGTTGGGCAGGATCGTGTGTTCTGTTCTGACATTGGTTACCTTCCTCCTCTTCTTAACTTATCTAAAATGCCTGTCATCAGAATTATATCTTAGGTGCAATGGTAAAGTTCTAGTCTGTTAATTATAGTTATCAGATGCTGTCTAACTGCTAGGGATACAGAGACAAGTAAGTAAAAATGGGTCCCTGATAAATTTACAGTGCCAGATCTTATTTTCCATCCACCACTTTTCTCCATGCACCCATCACACGGGGACCATGAGAGCAACAGCCACAGCATCACAAAAGCAACTGCAAACTCTTTATTAAGTGTTTTCTATGGGACCGATGTGATGATACACACTTTGCCAAGTTTATTGTAATGAGTCTTTATAATCACTTAATAAAAAGGTTGCATTAATCCTTTTTATAAATGAAGAAACAGGAACATGAAGGTTGACAAATTTATTGGAGATCACAAAGCCCAAACTCCTAACCACTAAGCACAAGAACGGCAAGGACAGGGGAACAGAAAGAGCTCCCTTTAATTTTACATTAACCTAGAAATTGTAATTAAGTTCTTATATAAACTAGTTCTCACTCTGGGACTGGTGTAAGGGAACACAGCTCACACTGAGCTGTGCCATGCTTTAGCTCAGTCAAGGGCTTCCTGGATAATCACGACAGGAGCAAACAGCACACCGCGCAGAGGACGCGTCTCCAAGGGCAGGTGGGATGACCACCCTCTCTAGTTTTCTGGACAATTGGGTGTATGTGAGGAGCAACTGACACAGATATTATTTTCCAGGATACCTAACATTTTAGCTGATGTGGAATGCCGTAAGTAGGAGACTTTTTGAGATTACTTTTAGAATTTAGATAAGGAAACAAACCATCCTTCCCAGTAAACTGCCCTATGACCACCCACTTGTTTATTTCACATTTTCCTTGGACTCTTCTTGCTGTCTGTAGGATACGCACATAGAGCTAGTGTGGAGTGTGATGGTTGGGACACTGCAGCCATGCAGCCGGGCCTGGGACACAGCAAATAGATGCAGGAACAAAACATCTGACTCTGCTAAGCACTGCTGTTTTCAGCGTGTCTAACTTATGCAGGAAGCAGGTGAGCTGACCTCATTGAGTAGGTTGGGAATCACTTGTGGAAAGTTGAGACAAACAGTACCATGGCCTGGACTTCAGGTGAGGTCTCCACACCTGCCTAACCCATGTCTGCAGCCCAGTCCTTATGCTTTGGGCTCCTAATGAACACTGAGGCCTCATTTCATAGATGCTTCATGTGCTCCTCTTTGCATAACATACATGGAAAAGAAGTGTTCGCTCTTTAAGCAAATTAGTAGTTTTGAGTAGATCGAATTGAGGAAGCAACATGTGGATCGTATGGGAAGAGCCATGTGATTCACTAGTAAATCAGAGTCATGTTGCTTTACTGAAACATTTTTTGGAATATTTTATTGACTTCTAGTAAAAGTAGTTCATATCATCTTATTTTAACCCAGTCAAAACCCTATTATCTCTGAAGAAACTAATTTCTAAAAATAAGTGTATGCAGTTAGCTACTACTTTCTATCACCTGTGCCTCATACTTTTTCAGACTTCCCAATATTCACTGGAATTGTGATCGTGGACTTAGAGCACATTTACTAGATGAAGCATTTTATTAGCTAACAATGTTTTCTAGAATCCAGGGCAGATGTAATTTTAGGCTTGAAATCAGAACGATGCTGAAGACAGCATCCTTCCTCCTTGACCTTCTTCTCAAAACAGATTGCTTCAGGGGCTTTGCAGAAGGAAATGTGGAGGAAAAGGGATGTGTCAATTTCCACAAGACAAGCAAGGATATTAAATGTCACCTGATTTGAGTGATAAATCATTCCTGTACACTTAGCAAAACGCATCTTGCTCATTATAATTCTTGGAGCTCTGTCTTCATCACTTCCTAAGCCCACTTCTTACAATGTAGGAACTGAGACTGTGGAAATCTCCAGACAGGTCATCAGAAATGTCCATTTAAGGTAAACAAGCCTAGAATATTTAGATTAAAACTTAGATATCTCATGGAAAGCTGAATAATTCCTTTCATTAATAGAAGGTCACCTAGCAGAGCTTGGTCGTGGGGACAGATGGGCACTGGAACGACACATGAAAAGCAGGGAGGTGAAGAAGGACACCATCCTCTTACTGCGTGTCTGTACAAACAGCATGTACATTCACTAAATCATAGAAACAAACTCAAATGGAGTCAGAGATAAGTATTTCGTTCTAAGAATAACACCACGATGCCCAGAAAAACATTAGAAACTCTGTTACGATTAAGTATGTAAAATTTTGTTATTTGCAGTGTTTCTTTTGAACAATGATTCCAAGGTATAGTGTTTACATACCACCATTTTAAGGGCTTACTTTTTTACCTAAACTTGTTATTTCTTGGACACCTTATTTGCAAGAATAATTTATTTTTTGTCAAAAATGGGACCATAAAGACCACCTATTAATGTAGCTATGGATACAAGCAGGACTGGCTGATGAGGTCATGGTCTCTTCTCTCTTGCCTGAGAAACAGCGACCTTGACCATGGCCCCTGTAGGTCAGCTTTTCCTCCTTCCAACAGTAAGGTCTCTGCAACAATCACTTTCCTAACTGCTCAAATAATTTTATCTTGAGATCCAAGATTCAGGAAAAAAATATACATTTCCTGAAAAATATAAGCAATAAAATCAACACAGAAACACTAAAAGTCAATTTAAAAAAGTATAGAATCACTGGGTGGCTCAGTCAGTAGACTTTCAACTTCAGCTCAGGTCATGATCTTGGGTTTGTGAGTTCGAGCCCTGTGTCAGGCATTATGCTGACAGCCTGGAGCCTGGAGCCTGGAGCCTGCTTCAGATTCTCTGTCTCCCTCTCTCTATGCTCCTCCTCTATTCACTCTCTGTCTCTCTTTCTCTCTCTCTCTCTCTCTCTCACTCAAAAATAAACATTAAAAAAAGTAAAAATATAATGAGGTACGATTGTGGTTTTTTTAATTAATTAATTTTTGTTGGACATTATACCATCTTTTCAATAGCAAGGGTATATTTTTATTTAAAGATCTCTTTCAGGGATGTCTGGGTGCCTCAGTCAGTTAAGCGTCCACCTCTTGATTTTGGCTCAGGTCATGTCCTCACAGTTCTTGAGTTCAAGCCTCACATTGAGCTCTGCACTGACAGTGTGGAGAATGCTTGAGATTCTCCTCCCCCTCTCACTCTCTACCCCTCCCATGCTCATAGGACTCTCTCTTGCTCTCTTTTTCTCTTTCTCAAAATAAATACATAAATGTTTAAAAAATTAAAAAATAGATATATTTTAGAATTACAAAAAAAATACCAATAATGTTATTCACTTAAATAGCAAATGATAAATGCCCAATATATACTTTTGGAAATGAGGTTCAGAGTAAAATTTAAGTGAACAATTACAGTACTTTGAACATAGTTTAAGCTTTCTTACATTAAAAATCTAGCCAACCAATCCTTCCAGCCCTTACCATTCTTCACAAATATAACCTATCCTTTAAGAACTGGCTTGAAGTCCATATTTGTGAAATCTTTATTTACTGTCTGCCCACAGTTGCACTGTTTCCTACCTAAATCCATATGCTTTAGTGCCTTGTACCTTTAATCACCGAAAAAACAGAAAAAGAAAAACCTTTGCACGGCGCCCACCATGACTTATAAAATGGTAGGAACGTAAATTAATTTCTGTCATGTTTACAACATTTACCACAATATCTAATGAAGATTTAGGGTAACAGCTCAATCTAAACCAGTTGGTAGAATTCGATCTCCTAAAAGGCTATTGTTTTCTTTAAAATTTACTAAGTCTTTTTAAAGGTTTTCCATAATGTTGACAAAAACTAGGCCAAGATACGGGTTCTGCTTATTGAATTAGAATCTCAGTTTACTTATCTGTCCACCCTCCTCTTCCTCCTTCTTCTAGTATGGAAGTCACACCAATGTCTTCTCAAATGTGCTCCTTTCCCCAAAAATCTGCATGCCTCCACTTTTGCACTGGATACTTCAAAAAGGCCCTCTGTTCTCCAGCCTTGTAATTTGATAAAAATTGCAAAGTTGCATTAAAGTAAAATATAAATTTTAGGCTATGGGGCCATTCGGTAGTGACAGCCATTTAGTTGTTTGTAAGCTGTGTCAGCGTACCCAGAGCTGGCGCTCGCTGTGTCTCTGTGAGTTATGTACGCTGTACTTTTATTATGTATGATTGACTGCGGGGCTTAATATTGAATAAAATAGCTGTCACAGCTGCTCACAATGGGTGTAAATCAAGGGTTCGCACTCTCGGTGGCAGGGAGCAGTGTGAGAGCTAATGTGCCCTGGAAGACAGCGCGTCCTTGTGGAAAGAGACCTGCCTGGGGTAAAAAGCGGGAAGAAACATCAATGGACCTATAGTGCAGCACTAGCCATAAGCATTGCTCTCCTTGTTTGGCATCAGGGCCCATCAGAGTTCAAAATGAGTGAGTTGTCAATCAGTGTGCCCTATATTAATGTATTACTCTCTCTCAAACACATAATCATTAAAATAAAAAAAGCGACCCAAGGACACAATGACCAGGGTATGTTTGTTTTGTTTTGTTTCACATTAACAGCTTTATTGAAAAATAATTTACATATGTAAAATTCACCTGTTTTAAGTGTACAATCTATATATATATTTTTAATTTTAGAGATAGAGCAAGAGTGAGCTAGGAGAGGGGCAGAGGGGCAGAAGAGAGGAGGGAAGGAGGGAAGGAGTAAGGGAAGGAGAGAAAGAGAGAGAATTTCAAGCAGGTTGTATGCTCAGCACAGAGCCTGAGGCAGGGCTCCAGCCCACACTCCTGGGATCATGACCTGAACTGTTATCAAGAGTCAAATGCTCAACTGACTGAGCCAGCCAAGCACCAAAGACACAGACAGAGTGGGAGTAGGGGAGGGGCAGAGAGCGAGAGAGACACACAATGCGAAGCAGACTCCTGGCTCTGAACTGTCAGCATAGAGCCCAACTCAGGGCTCGAACTCATGGACTGTGAGATCACGACCTGAGCCAGAGACAGATGCTTACTTGACTGAGGCACCCAGGTACCCCCAACATAATTTTATAGGGAGAGCTCGAAGGCCATTTTCAGGGAGAGAGATCTTGAAGCAAAAACTCAAGAGATTGCTCATCAGACGCCTCCAGCATGTGGCCATCCATGTGACCTACTCACAGGCGAGGCTTCTCACTGCATCCTCTGCTCAACCATCCACCTTCATCCAGATGTTTAGAATGTTTTATAACTAAATAGTTACTATAATATTTGCACTATTTACTCACATTGTTGTTAGAATCCAATCATTACAGTGGTTTTTTAAGAATTCTGCCACCCAAGGGGCACATGGGTAGCTCAGTTGGTTGAACGTCCAACTTCGGCTCAGGTCATGATCTTGCTCATGGGTTCAAGCCCCATGTCAGGCTCTTTGCTGATGGTTCAGAGCCTGGAACCTGCTTCAGATTCTGTGTCTTCCTCTCTCTCTGCCCCTCTCCTGCTCACACTCTGTCTCTCTTTCAAAATAAATAAATAAATGTTAAAAAAATTTAAAAAGAAGAATTCTGCCACCCAAACATATTATTATGGCAAATCATACTTCTACACATTTTCTCCAAGAAAGCAAACAAATTAAAACCCTTTGTAGACACAGGAAATACAGCATCTTGTGTAAGATGTTCAGAACCAAGCAGAGAGGAAATGTGGTGAATCTAGGCTTCTCACAATGAAATAGGGTTACTAAGTTAGACAAATTTTGAAATACAGGCTCAGATGCACAAAATCTCAAAGAAATCACCTCAAAACAGCACTGTTTTCCGCCTGTGGTCTCAGACTGCCCATCTGTCCAGCCAGGCGCAGGATTCCACGTGGGTGAAACACCCATTTCCAGAAAGGTGTTGTTAGAATGTGTGCTCCAAGAACAGCTGGGTTAGGGAAGTGTCACGGAATCAATGACTACTGTGGAGACACAGAAGTCTCCACTCTGCCCACAGTGTTAGATTATCACCCCACTTCTGAGAAACTGAAAGAGGAATTAAGACAGTGTAACATAAGATTCAGTACTGTGAGTTTTCCCTCTCCATGGGGTCTAGTCAGCACTATGGTAATGATTCAAGGACTGTGGTTCTCAGGCATTTTCAAACTAACAATAACCCTTAGACCTATACCTACTATAGATCCTCAAAGCAAATGAAAGAACATTTTATCATAATATTTAACTCGACCATAGCTTTTTAATGAATCTCTATACTCATCCCAGGAATGCTTCAAGGAAGGAAAAATACAGGAAGGTTTAAGGACTAAACAAACAAGAATCTGAGGAACCTGACTCACTTAGTGAAAATCCTTTCATTGTTGATAACATGGCAAAGAAAGCTTTGAAATTCAGATGGCCCTATCCCTCCCACATCCTATATAGGACACACACACACTCACTCACTCACAAGCAAGCCTCCCTTTCTCAGAGTGATCAGTGAGAGGACATGTCTTAGAAATGCATCATTACAAGTTTTGCGGTATGCTGAGAAAGTTTTCTTTTAATAAACTTTGAGGAACTTCCACACTGTTTTCCAGAGTGGCTGCACCAGTTTACATTCCCACCAACAGTGTAGGAGGGTGCCCGTCTTTCCACACCTCACCACATCTATAATCTCTTGATTTGTTCATTTTAGCCACTCTGACTGGCGTGAGGTGGTATCTCAGTGTGGTTTTGATTTGTGATGTTGATTTGTGATTTGTGATTGTTTCATGTGCCTGTAAGCCATCTGGATGTCCTCTTTGGAGAAGTGTCTGTTCGTGTCTTCTGCCCATTTCTTCACTGGATTATTTGTTTTGTGGGTGTGAGGTTTGGCGAGTTCCTTGTATATTTTAGATACTAGCCCTTTATCTGATATGTCATTTGCAACTATCTTTTCCCATTCTGTTGGTTTTCTTGATTATTTCCTTTGCAGTGCAGAAACTTATGACCCAGCAATAACACTGCTATGGATTTACCCAAGAGATACAGAAATGCTGATGCAGGGGCGCCTGGGTGGCTCAGTCGGTTAAGTGTCCGGCTTCGACTCAGGGCATGATCTCACAGTTTGTGAGTTCGAGCCCCGTGTCGGGCTCTGTGCTGACAGCTCAGAGCCTGGAGCCTGTTTCGGATTCTGTGTCTCCCTCTCTCTCTGATCCTCCCCTGTTTGTGCTGTCTCTCTCTGTCTCTCAAAAATAAATAAAAAACAGAAAAAATATTAAAAAAAAAAAGAAATGCTGATGCATAGGAGCACATGTACCCCAATGTTCATAGCAGCAATGTCAACAATAGCCAAAACATGGAAAAAGCCTAAATGTCCATCACCTGATGAGTGGATCAAGAAGATGTGGTATATATACACAATGGAGTACTACATGGCAATGAGAAAGAATGAAATATGGCTATTTGTAGCAAAGTGGATGGACCTTGAGGGTGTCATGCTAAGCGAAATCAGTCAGGCAGAGAAGGACAGAAACCATATGTTTGCACTCATAGGTCTAATAGGAAAACAGGAGAAACCTAATGGAGGACCAGGGAAAGGGGAAGAGGGAAAGAGAGTTGGGGAGAGAGAGGGACGCAAAACTTGAGAGACTGTTGAGTACTGAAAATGAACTGAGGGTTGAAGGGGGAGGGGGAGGGGAGAGAAGAGGTGGTGGTGATGGAAGAGGGCACTTGTGGGGAAGAGCTCTGGGTGTTGTATGGAAACCAATTTGACAATAAACTATTTAAAAAATAAAAAAATTAAATTAAATTAAAAAAAGACATTAAACATGTTATGAAGAAGAGTAAAAAGCTTGTATCTTTATCCTACATAAAAATGTGATAGACATAAATAAATCATGTAACATATTAATTCATTTACTAATATACTGATTTTTTAAAAATCTTGATATAGTTTCTTTAAGGATTTGAAAATAATTGCATTTTTAATCATGTCTGACAACTTGGAAGGTACAGAAAAGGATAGAAAATAATGTAACACTTACATTTGTTAAGCTATGATTCATGGATAACCACAATTAATTCTGGAGATATAGTCCTCCAGTTTTTAGCATACATGTTTGTGTGTGTGTGTGTGTGTGTGTGTGTGTGTCTATAACTGGGTTTACATATTATAATTATTTTTTCTTTTAAAAACATTGAAACCTTTCTGTGATAATTCTTTTCTAAAACTCAAATTTAAATCAATTAACAGTTATTAACTGTATGAGTGTCACGTATCCCATACTTGATAAATTCTCAGTTATTGGATTTTATTTTGGTTTTTAATTTTCTATTTAATAAACAATGCTAAAAGAGATACAATTCTAGATTAATCTTTGACCATTTGCTGGTTATAATCTTAGAGTATAAATGATACCATGTCACTTGATTAATGAAATCACCCTTTGAGAATTCTGATTTATTCTTAGGTAAAGAATAAATCTTACTTTCCTAGGTAAAAAATTTTTAAAAGCCTCATGCTAAATTGTGTTTCTATAGCAGAGTCGTTAAGAAGGCCCTTCACGTGTTGGAGTTGGTCAGCCCTGGCTTTGTGACCTAACTCTACTACTAAGTAACTCTGGGCAGTTTAACAGCCCTTTTCAAGTTTCAGTTTTAGTACCTAAGCAGATTTTTACAATTACAGATATGACAGTAATTCTTACCTCTTATCTCTGCTATGATGTTTAAATGGTATGACTTAGCATAGGACATATTAAGTGCTTAATAAACAGTAGAAATTACTCTAAAATCACTGCTCTAAAATCATTTTGAACCTCCCTTTACATTCATTGAATATGTTTATTTGTGAATTTCGTGTCTAATTTAAGACATTTCAGAATTGTGATAATTTTATATTTTTAATGATTTGCAAAAGTTCTTTACTTTTAAGGTATATTAAGGTATATATCTTATCTGGTATAACTGTGATTTCTATTTTCTTTTAATATGGCTTGTAATATTTTTGAACTTCAGAATATTTTAATGTTCTTTAGCCAAATTGAGTGGATTTTCCTTTGTGATTATGCCTTTGCTTGTACACCTAGAGAGATTTTTTGCCACATTAAGGTAATTGATAGATATCAACATCAAACCAAGATACATAATTAAATGATTTTATGTGCTAAGAAATCTAGGAGCCTGCAAGATGTAACGAATGAAAATCTACATAGTTACTGTCAAAATTTCTGAAAGAAGTTCCCAAATATATTCAATTCTATAATATTGCTTGTGCATAAAAACAAAGTATTAATTCAAAACAGACATCAGTGTCTATAGAATGGTAAAATTCAAGAACACTGTAATAGAAAATTCTAATAGGGATTAGGTCAAATGTCAAAGACTATGATGAACAGTTCATAAATAGTGAGGGAAAATGCACATTAAGGTAAAGCTATATTTGAGTTTCATGCTTCTATGTTGTCAAATATATATAATCACCTTTAGTCTAGAATATAAAAACGACTGCCATGCAGTGTGTCTGTGCAGTATTAGAATACCTAATAAGTCTTTGAATTTATGTGTTTTATAACTTAGTGTTCTAGTTTCTCTTAGAATATGTATTTAAAATGATTAATTTGTGGTTCGTTCATTCGTTCGTTCGTTCCTTCCTTCCTTCCTTTCTTCCTTCCTTCTTTTTTCATTTTTTGAGAAAGCATGAGCAGAGGAGGGACAGAGAGAGAGGGAAAGATAATCTTAAGCAGATTCTGTGCCCAGTGTTACAGAGCATGACACAGGGCTCGATTTCGCTACTGACTGTGAGATCATGACCTGAGCTAGAGTCAGACACTCAAATGAGCCACCCAGGCACCCCATGATATCTTTTCTTTCTTTTTTTTTTTCAATTAATTTTTACTTGGAGAAAGAGGCCTCTAAAGCAAAGAATTATTCATTGTACATTTATTCATTTTTCTTTAGTGTATTTTGGGCACATAGGAAATATGTTTCTTTCTGGTTACTTGTTATAGACTCAACAAATCTAGAGAGACACTTCGGAAATACAGTAACAGACTTAAGAGACTGAAGGATCACTGGCCACCATCACTTCTGAACTGTAGTGTCTTGGGTAGACCCGCAAAAATTTGCACCTTAGTTTGTCCTCAAGGCACTACCTAGAAACCTTTCTTCATTAAGTCCTAAGCAGGAAACTAAAACAATCTTTTCTTTCTTGATTTTAATAAATATAATATAAAAGTTTAAGAAGAGAATAAGGCATTTCTTTTAAAATGTTCATAATGAAATGGTTTTTCCTTGATTATTAGGTGACCTATTATGTTAATACTATTCCATAGATATTCTTGCCCAAAGTCAAAAAGGGTCAGATGAGAGCACAAATCATTTGGAAAGAACTTAGCTCCATCTCTTTTAATCACAAAGTCTCCTTGGGATTACTGTTGGGTAGTTAATAAGGTAATAACCTTTCTCTCTATAGATCTATGGTAATTAGATAGTTAGCTGACTGTAGTAAAATAATCATGGTAGCATTAAAGCACTACTAAGTTTATCTAAGAAAAAATTAACTATTTTGCAGCTAATGAAATGGAAATAGCCAGATATTTTTGCATGCTCTTTTTTTAAAATTTTTTAAATGTTTTTTTTTAATTTATTTTTGAGAGACAGAGAGAGACAGTGTGAGCCTGGGAGGGTCAGAAAGAGACAGAGACACAGAATCTGAAGCAGGCTCCACGTTCTGTGCTGTCAGCACAGAGCCCGAGACAGGGCTCAAACCCACAAACCATGAGATCATGAACTGAGCCAAAGCCTGACACTTAACTGACTGAGCCACCCAGGTGCCCTTTTGCATGCTCTTTAAGTATTTTTCTAAGTACTGTACATGTACTCAATCAGTGAATATTCACAATTCCATGAGATAGGTAGTAATGTTATCTCTAATGGATAGATAAAAACTTGAAGCACAAAGGAGTTAAGTATCAGATCTGAGCTCAGAAAGCTAGCATGGAAGGTCCAGATCTGAATTTAGGCAGAATGTCTCCAAGAGTCACATTCTTAACTACTCACTATCCTTCATACTCTTCATCTGAACCACATCTTCCAATTAAGGTAACAGAGACATCCCTGAACTATGCATCGGCCCCACCTGTCTTAGGCTGCGGAGACAATTCTAACCTTGAACATGAGACTCAAGGGTGCAACCTGGTAGATTCTTCTAGGATTTTTTCAAGATGTATTCACTATGAAGGTGGAAAATTAGGGCAACTGTTGAGAAACAAAATAAATACAGGAGTAATATGAATGAATCAACTTTCAAAAATTTCTCTTCACAAAAGTCCTCAACTAAGGCTGCACATACAGAAAAGCCCAAATTAAGACAGTCACCCTGCCAAGACAATTTTGTCTAACTTTAAAAAAACTAAGCTTCAACTTCTATCATTTCCACCTTGTCTGTTCCTGCTTCTACTGGTTTCGAAAGTATGTAAATTTAGAATTTGCAGTATTATGTAAATTATGTATTTAGGATAAATACCCAATCTTTGTCAGTCACGTAGCTTCCATTCTCAAATCCAGTTTAGACAATGACAAATGACTGCTAAAATACAAAGAAAGATGTTCAAAAAATATAGCTGAGTATATTTTAAGAGGTTTTTCATTGGTTCCTGATTCAGCATAGGATAAATCCTATATCCATTGACATGGTATAGAAAGATTTTTCAGTATACTATAAAACTAAGTATAGTATGACTCCACTTCTAGTCAGTGTGGAGTAACAGAGATTGGATTTGCCCTTCTGTCCTAAGTAACCAATAATAAAAACCACAGAAAAATATGAAACTACAATTTTCATGATATTGCATACCAGGTAATAAAGGACAGCTGTTTCTGAAATGACAAACAAACTCGCTGAATCCTAGAATGCCCCCAATCTTTTTTCTTGAGAGAGTCTAGGCCAGAGTACAATGTTGAAGACTCTGAACAGAGTTTAGTGTTTACCCTGAACCAAGGAAAAGTAGCTGGTACTATAGAGAGGAAAAGGTGGCTAGAATTTGAGGAGAGAGGGCCAGACAGGAGACAGGTGCAGACTGAGGGGAAGGAAAGTGAGTGAGACAGAGAGAGACAAAGGGAGAGGGATCTGCAGATAAATGCAGAAGGTTCCCTCACATCATCAGGTAAGTGCTGATCAGTACATGTATGTGAGGTAACACCAGAGACTAAGGAAAAATCATCCAGAAGAATTAGAGGGAACAATAAGAAAAACTCACATGGGGCCAGGTACAGAATGTCTATCAGCAAGAATGGAATCTCTCATAATTCATGAGGCACTGGGTATCCAGATACAGTACTAACAAATGAGACCTGCCCATTAGTGCCATAATATTAACTTTAGACTAAAAGCTTCTCTTGCCTGAACAAAATCTTAAAGAAGCAAATAATTTTCACATAAATTAACTGCTCATGAAAATATGGAGGAGTAAAAAAGTATCTAGCACCCAAGAAGATAAAATTGGCTGTGACTGGAATCCAATACGAAATTACCAGGCATAAAAAGAAATAAAAAATATAATACATAATGACAATCAATTGAAACTCTCCTTGAAAAAATACAGATAATAGAATTAATAAAACATCACAATAGCTATTAAAACATATTCCATATGTGAAAAAGCTAAATTGAACATGATAAGCAGAGAGGCAGAAGATACTGGAAAGACCTAATTCATACTTAGAGAGCTAAAAGCAATGCCTGAGGTGGAAAATAAACTGGATGGAATTGACAGTAATTTAAACATTAAGGAAGCAAAGACTGGGAATACAGCAGTTAGAAACATCCAAAATGAAACACAGAGAGAAAAATGAAGACTGAGAAAAACATTAACAAAGACTCAGTGAGCCATGGAACAATTTCAAAAAGTCTGAAAAGCACCTGAGTGGCTCAGTCAGTTAAGTGTCCAGCTCTTGGTTTCAGCTCAGGTCATAATCTCATGGTTCATGAGTTCGAACCCCAGGTTGGGCTCCACAGAATGGTGCCTGCTTGCGATTCTCTCCCTCTCTCTCCCTTCTCTTTGCCCCTCCTCCCTCCCTCTCTCCCTCCTTCTCTCTCTCTCAACCTCAGAATAAATACACTTAAAAAACCCCCACAAAAACAAAAAGTCTGATATATGTGTAATTTGAGTGTCTGAAAAGGAAGAAATAGAGAGGAACAAAAGATAAATTTACAAAAAATAATGTCAATTTTCCCCAAAAAGTGATAAAAAACTATCATCACGGAGAGTCAAGAATCTCAATGAAGCTCAAGCAGAAGGAAAATTAAGAAAACTATATTAAGACATAACATAATCAACTTGCTTAAATCCAATGATGAGAAATTCTTAAAAACAGCTAGAGAAGAAGGCACAGTACGTTCAGTAGAAAAAAGATAAAAATGATAGCAGACTTCTTGTCAGAAGATTGTAAGCCAGAGACAGAAGAGGAATATCTTCAATGTAGTGAAATAAAAAATTGTGCCAAACTAGAATTCTATATCAAGCAAAAGATCTTTCAAAAACATATGAGAAATAATAGGTGCACATATAGAAACTGACATAATTCATCATAATGAGACCTGCAGCATAAGAAATGTTAGAGGAGAAAATAAGGACACAGATGAATAAAGAACAACAAGAATGATAAACATAAATATAGAAGACCATCTTTTTTATTAAACATTTTAAAATGTAATTATCTATTTGAGGAAAACTAATAACACTATATTGTTGGGTTTATAACATAGATAGAAATAAAATGTTTGACAATAATACCACAGAGGCTAGGAGGGAAGAAATATGAGTACACTATGATAAATACACAGTTCTACTGGGGTGCCGGGCTGGCTCAGTCAGCAGGGCATGTGACTCCTTATCTCAGGGTTCTGAGTTCAAGCCTCATCTTGGGCATGAAGGTTACTCAAAAAGATAAAAAAAAAAAAGTTCTTATACCATATATGAAATGGTATCATATCAATTGAAGGTAAAACATGATAAGGTAAAGATATATGGTATAAACATTAAATTAGCAAAAACAGGGGTGCCTGGGTGCTTCAGTTGGTCAAGTATCAGACCATTGAATTCACCTCTGGTCATAATCTCATGGGATCGAGCCCTGCACGGGGCTTCACACTGGGCATGGAGCCTGCTTATGATTCTCCCTCTCCCTCTACCCCTCTCCTGCTTGCATGCTCGCATTCTCTCACTCAAAAATAAATAAATAGACAAGTATAGTAACACCACAAAAAGTTAGAGGTAATAAACCAACAAAGCAGATAAAAGGAAAGCATATAAAATAAATAATCTAAAAGAAGGTAGAAAAAAAGGAAAAATAAGGATATATAGGAGAGAAACAGAAGGATGGTATATTTAAACAATCATATCAATAATCTTAATAAATATAAATTATTTTTTAAGTTTCCTTAATTATTTGAGAGAAGAAGACACAGAAGAGAGAGAGTGCACACCCAAGTGGAGGATGGGAAGAGGAGGGAAGAAAGAGAGAGCGGAAGAATCCCAAGCAGGCCCCACACAGGTTTGATCTCATGACCTGTGAGATCATGACCTTAGATGAAACCGAGAGTTGGACGCTTTCCTAAGAGCCACCCAGGTGTCCTTAAATATAAATGATTTAAATGTTCTGATAAAAGACGGGATTTGTGAATGTTTCACAGATACTAAAATGATTTAGTCCTTTTTAAGTATGAAAACAATAATAATCTTATTTTTCTTGGGCAATTCAGTCTAAAAACAAAAATCCATTGTCGCTAACTAAGCACGGTGTGTATCTGTGGTGGGAGGGGCCAAGCCCTGGCACGGTGCTCAGAGCCTGAGTCAATGTTTATGGAAGGTGACGGCCAAGGTGAGCAGTGGAGTGCAGAAGGGGAGCCGGCTGCAGGACGTCAGGGCTCTGCCGGGCTCAGCAAGGTTTCCAGTTAGACAGTGACAGAGTATCCAAGGCCGAGCATGGCGGAGAGGGTATGGTGGGGGGTGGCCTACTATGTGGTGCTGCAGTCCAGGCAAAGTGAGAAAGGCCACCACAAGGGACACCTCCAGCAGGCCGCTGTAGGGTATCAGGAGTAAAATGAGGACTGTTTTGATACAGCAACAGGATTAGTTACTAACATGTGATTTGGTCAATTCATTAGGTATATTCTAGCTAATGAGGCTCAGATTTCATTGTTGGAGAAGAAAGAGAAAATCATGGAAATAGAAAACATAGAATGAACCCTATGGGGCAGATTGAACTGAAGATATGGTGAACATGTGGTTTTTAAGGAATGAATGATATGAGTAGAGAGATAAGCACACAGATATAAAGACAGACGTACCCTAGGTCTGTCATATACGAGGTCTGGGAACAACCACACCTTAAGAGCATTGAGTTTCCAGATTTACCTTTTCCTTCGGAATGTTGTTACTAAGATGAACCAGAACTCCTTGGAGAAATGGCTAATTCTAGCTCTGGGAGAGAGAAAGCACAAATAAGAGAACTCCAACATTTTCCTATGCTGGACAGCAAGGTACTATACAGAAAATCCATAGAGACACTTTGGAGAAGGCTGGTCACCACCCCTTAATCAAGTGATCAAAGTTAATAGCACAAGGAGCAAAACAAATTGAAATCATATGCCACCTTACACATAGTATAAAGATGAACATTTACAGAGCACATCAATACTTTGTGATTTCCCTGCCCAATATGGATAACCTGATCTATTCATAAGGAGGTATGGGGAAAATCCAAATTGAGGAAGAGTCTTCCAATCCTCAAAAGCATTAAAATCGTGAGTCAAAGAAAGACTAAGGACGTGTTAAGATTTAAGCAGAAGAGAGACAAATCAACCAAATGGTTGATTCTGATATGGTTCTGGAAGGGAGTTGTTTACTGTAAAGGGCACTGGTAGGATAACTGATGAAAGTTATTTGAAGTCCGAGAATTACGTGCATGAAGTATCAATGTTCATTTGCTGATTGTGATGGTTGTTCTGTACATACGGACATCAGAATAATGTCCTGGCTCCTGGGTCCAGCTGTAATGAGACACGAGTTTAGCTATTTAGCTCAAATGCTTCAGCTCAAAAAGTTATATTTGTACTACACATGCAACAGTTTTGTTGGTTTTGAGATTTTTTAAATAAAGGTTAAGAAATATGATGTGTTAAGTTTTTACATGTGTAAAAACAAAACGTTCTTAAAATAATGAACAAAATTGAAAAGGTAAAAATAAAACATGAATCATTTGGGGGAAATATTAAGATGTGTGGTAAGATTTATGTAGGAAAATATAAACAGAGGAAGTAATAGAAGCAAGGTGGCATAGTGTAGGAAATGTGAGGGGTCAAGGAAGTCAAAGTCAGGGCTGACCATGTTTAGCAAGTTCAGAGAGCACCGGATCCCACCCTGAGTAGTATCAGGTGTCTGCAGCACCCAAGTGGACAACGTGTGAAGGGATATTCAGAAACCTGTGGTCACACTGTGTAAATATAGTCCCTGGCACACCGCGCGCATGCCCGTTATGATACTGTAGCAGAAGCAACAATGGCTTTTCCTTCTGTTCTACCTCCCAAATTTTGTGTGAGTGATTCACATTGCTAGACCCAAACCCAATGATACACTTGCATGGATTTGGGGAAATATAGTCCCCAGGCTTCCAACCCCTAATATTTACAGAGATGCACATGGAAGAGAGAAGAGTACATGAAGTCAGCAGCAGATAATGGAGCATATGATAGCATTAATTCATAAACACCTGATTTAATTGATTAATTAACTAAAATAAACAACACTCAAATTGAAATCTGGTTGCAAGATTAAACAGGAAAACCAGGGGAAAATAAAAATTAGTATAAGTATGACAAATAATATTGGGTATATTTCTTTATATTCATTAAGTAAAATTCAATTTATGTGCAGCTGTCTTGTCTATTTCTTATGTCCCTTTATTTTCAAAATATCTTCGGAGTTGATTGTTTTTCCCAAAAACAATGTGGGATTTTTAGAAATCTTACCATTCAATTTTCCTCCCACATCACCCACACTTCATGTAAATTATTTGAAAAGGCTTTTTCAACATGCATAAAATAATTCATGTGAAATGTTTTTCAAAGTAGGCTCCCAGTAAACTGGAAAAGAGAAAACGAAGCTACGAGCATACATTACAGAAACGACTATCATCTTATCACATGTCACTTAGAAGAAGTGCTTCACCAAAAATGAGAAAAGGGCTTTGGTTTTCCTCCCGGCCCTAAATTGTGTGACTGGTTAATTTTATTAGTTTTCCTTCTTTTTTTCAAGTTTTTTTTAACTCCAGTTAGTTAATGTACAGTGTTCTATGACATTCAGGTGTGCAGTACAGCGATTCAACACTTCCATACGATACCCTGCGCTCATCCCAACACGGGTGTGCAGCTTTTATACGGAATGATGTAGTGACCTGGGCAATCTCACACATCAATGATAGCCGTATTCACTACCATTAAATTTCAGGGAAAGGATTTGCAAAATGTATGAAGTGGCTTAAAATGTATATACAGTCTGGCACAGTAATTGCATTTATTATTGCCTTTGAAAATCTCCAAGTAACAAAGATTTGTATAATTTGCTACCTATTTTTAATTAATAAAGTGTAATCAATATAAAAGTCCAATAATAGGGAAACTCTTACACAAAATACAACAAATCCATAAGTTGAAACATTTTGCAACCATTAAAAATCATGGTGGTTTAAAAAATACAGCAAAAAATGGTAACATTGTAAGATATGCTTATCCAGAAGGAAAGGCTGATAGACATTAGTTAATACTGCAGTTTCTGTCTTCTTCCTTCTTTCTTCTTTTTCTCTTTTAAGTTTATTTATTCATTTTGAGAGTAGGAGACAGAGGTAGAGAGAGAATCAGAGGCAGGCTCTGTGCTGCCAGCCTCCCAAGGAAGCTCCCCTATCTCTCCCTCCTGGCCCCTCTCAATCCTGTCCTCCATGCCTAAGGCTCATCTTTTCCTTCTGAGTTGCAGTCTGTCTGCTACAGATTTGCTTACCTGAGCTTGCTCAAATAAAATACTTTTAGGGGTAGAAAAAGGGGTTTCAATGGCCACATATGCCATTAGGACAGCTATGCCATCTCAAACCAAATGCTTCAGATGGCAGTGTGTGTGTGTGTGTGTGTGTGTGTGTGTGTGTGTGTGTGTGTTTTGTTTGTTGTTTTCTAAAATTATCTTATCATCTTATCTTATCTTTACAGAAAGAGCATGAGGAGGGGAGAGAGGAAGAGGGAGATGGAGAAAGAAACTTAGGCAGACCCCAAGCTCAGCATGGAGCCCAATAATGGCGCTCGATCCCAAGACCCTAGGATCATAACCTGAGTCAAAACTGAGAGTCAGATACTCAACTGACTGAGCCACCCAGGTGCCCCTGAGTATCTTAACCCATAAGTGAGAACATGTCTTTTGTAAGGTGGACTTATTAGCTTGATGCCATTACACATGGGTTTGTCTATTTTCCCTTATTTAATTCCATTTTGACTGAGCAATTTTTGGTTTACAGTCTGGGCCAGCTAACGGAAATAAGATGGTCTTGCTGTATGAACACAAACATCCTGTTTCTTATAAAAGTTACATTTCTCATGGGTAAATTGATATTTTAGATTTATATAATGGTCTCTTCAGCTTAGTTAACGTCTCCACTGACAATGGATACACCTTAAAGCAGGCACATAGTGTATGCCTTACGGCCAAGGTCTCTCCAGAGACAGCCTACCAGCCTTTCTTCTCAGGTACATCTGAACACCCCTCAGGCTAACAGGAATATTTCTTCTTTTATTGTTATTTATTTTCACGTGGTAAACCTTCCTCATCACAACTGGAAGAAGCAATAGGGGAGAGAAGAGGAGGGAATAATGTCTGTAAGCACGTTCTAACAGAGAGCCTGTTTCCCACAGAAAAGCAGTTAAGTGCTATAATTAAAAACTGGACTCTAGAAGTGCCAAAGCACTGTGCTGTACAGTGTAACTGTATGTTAACTAATCTGAATTTAAATAAAAACTTTTAAAAAAAGCTTGAGTTCTCATTTCTTAGAAACATGAATTTAAATTCCAAATGGGCTGCTCCCTAGTTGTGCGGCTTCCAAAGTTATTCCACACCCCTGTCTTGCTGTCATCTGTAAGAAATGAGGGTTCTTAGATCATGGCTGTGCCTCTAGGAAAGTGGTCGGAGACTGTACCAGTCACCTCCTTTCTTGCCAGGTGCGGCCACATAACTTGCCTTCGTCAATGAAATATAAGCAGATACAGAAGTAGGTTACAACTTCCAGTTGGGGACGTATGTTAGGATCCAGGGCACCACTTATGATGTGTCTTTTATCTGGTGTGTGAAACTACACATCAGGATAGAGCTTCATCGTCCAGGGGCCTGAACAACCACAATGACCATCGTCTTGGGGACTGTTGTAGGCAGGGAGCCGATCGTAAAACTTGGTTTGTTAAAAGTACACAAATGAGGTAGAGTATGTAGTCACCTCAATGGGTATACTGCCGATAAAGAGAAGTGAAACCACAACTGTCTGATGGTACTCTCTCATATATAGTTTCCATCATCAATATCAAGAATTTATTAGTTACTTAAGGCATTGTGCTGAACACATGCAATAAAAATTGAGGGAAAAAATCCCTAGTATACTTTTCCAAGGTGCTTTCAAATGAGAAATTACACATTGAAGAGCATTTATCTTAGAGGAAAGTTTATGGAACTCGTATTGTTAAGTAGCTCAGCCAGTACTACTGCAGGAGATTGCCGGGGAAGTTCTTTGGGTTGGGCCCATCGGAGAAATGTTCAAGAAGTAGAGGATTAGAAAAGTCACTTGGGCACACCTCACTCTTCCACAGAAACGTATTTGTGATTAAATTACCAATGGACTGATCTGAGTCTGAGACCGATCTGAGTGTATGTAAGTGATGACACTCGTCCTTGTGGTTTCTTCCATCACCATGACAGGAGCCCATCTGTTCCAGGGAAGGCTGGTAAACACAGGAAAGAGGCACCCAGCCAGCTACATTAGGCAGCAGAGGGGTCCCCAGCTGAGAAAGACATTGAAGGGTGGGAAAGAGACTCCATAAAATCTACCACTGAAACTTTGAGATCATCTGTTAAATAGCATTATTGTTGTAATGACCAATACATACTTAAATAATTTCTGAAGTTTCTTAATCTGTGAGGGAACCCCAATTTACCTAGGGGCCACTCGCAGAGTACACTGAATTCTTTCTCTGCACTTGAACAAGGCTGACAGCGGGTAGTCCTGGAGTCTCAGACACAATATTTCTTTCTGACAAAAGCTCTGGGTAACACTACATATTTTATTTATTATTATTTTTAATTCCAAGCTTCTTTTTTTATTTATTAATTTTGAGAGAGACAAAGACAGTGAAAGTCTACGAGGAGCCGAGAGAGGGAGAGAGAGAATTCTAAGCAGACTCCTTGCTACCAGCACAGAGCCTGATGTGGGGCTTGAACTCAAGGACCATGAGATCGATACCTCAGCCGAGATCAAGAGTCAGATACTCAACCAACTGAGCCCTCCAGGTGCCCACATTACACAGAATTTAACCTGCTGGGAAGAGTATGCACCCTATACAGTTTGTAGTTTTACACTGTAAAGTGACATACTTTGTAGAGAACCAACTCCTAATGGCAGGTGTGGAACATGGCACAGTCACAAAGTTTTAAGGGGGGCTTAATGTCTGAAAAAACACTTTTCAAGTACACTATCAACTATAATTAAATATAGTTTAAATTTAGTATAATTATAGTTAAATTATAAATAAACATACAATTAAAATTAATACAAAAAGAAAGATGAGTCCACTTTACATCATGGGGGCTTACTTTTTCGAATTAGTTCAGAACACCTTAAGTGGAAACGCAAATATCTTTTGTGCATGATGCAAGAAGAATGAAAAAATCAAGTATATTCATGTTTCTCTAATGATGCATACTTTCAAATTCAGTAAAATATGTGAAATATTTCAAATTCTAAACAATAAATGTGTGAAGTAAACCTCAGTAATGATCATGTCTTTTGGGACATAGAATGAATATATTTCATATGTATAATTTGTCCACTAATAGATTTATTAGGGAAACTGGTGATTTCATGGTTAAAAACTTCCTTGAAAGCTATTATAACTAGAATTAATGTCCTTGGTACTCACATATTTTTAAGGGATGAGTGTCTCTTTTTCACGTACAAAAGAAATGAGGAAACTTAGTATCGTTAGCTATAGTTTGAAGACCTCTCCCAACAATCCTGGACTTTCCACTCTAGTCAGCTCATGTTAATATTGAAGATAAGATGTGTCTAGAATTATCTAAGTATACTTGACTCTTCACAAGGATCATCAGAATACACAAAACTGTATAAAAACTGAGTTCCTGTCTATAAGTAAAATTTTCTACCTCACATATATTCTTGTACTTCTAACCAAATTTAAGATTTTCAAAAGAAAATTGTTACTTTCCCAGTATTTTTCTTTCTCTGAGTCACTCCAAAGTAACCTATCAACCCATCTTTCTCAATATAGTGACAGCATTGTCTGCCCAGTTTCTCAGGTTAAAAACAAGTATCACAACACAATATAAAGCCCAACAAAACACATAAACAGCAGAATATATCTACAATTTTGCATTTGTTGTATAATCTAGATAAAATAGGTTTAGTATACTGTTTTCCTAGCTAGACAGCTTCTCCCGATGATGTTCTATCTTATTACTGTATTCATACTTTTCCTAGAACTTCTCACATATCCTAACTCATATGTATGTGTTTATATAATATGTTTATACTATGATATGTGTATGTGTATTATACCACTAAATATACATGTAAGTATATTTGTTTCCTTGAGATTCGAGACTTAGAATGATAGGGATAGGGTTTCTCTGGATCACGTTTACAACTCTTACCACTTGGACAGACTGTGCCTGACACACGCAGTACCAAACACACACCACTGAATAAATAATGAGTGAAGTTTTGCAAATCCTGGGGTAGTATTTTCTTTTATTTCCAAGAGTAATTTTTATGTTTACTTGTAAAAAAATTAATGTGGTTAATCAATATTTAATGAGTGATCATTCTGTGCAAGAGACAGTGCAACACACTGGAAGTAATAGCAGTCCATGAAAGAGATGAGGGAGATGAGAAAGGGAGAGGGGACCCTGCCATCCCAAAGCTTATGCTGAAGAGGGTAACACATAGTTGACTGACCTTCTCCAAGTACGCCATGGAAGAGAGTCCAGGACAACCTGGGTGGTTATAATATGGCCCTGACCTAATTTTGATGCCTAGGAAAGGCAGCCCTGAGGAAAGTCCCTTGAGGCTGGCAAATAAGAGATGGATGGGATTCAGCCAGAGGAAAGGAAGAAATGGGTTTTCCCGTGGAGGACAGTGATGCTCAGAGGCCAGACGTGGGAGAAGAGAGGACCTGTGAAGAACCAAGAGAAAGAGCAGCGAGGATACAATAATGAGCAAGAGATACAGAGAGAAGCAAGAGAGGGCCAGGGTACTCACTCAATAAAACCTTACAGGCTTTGATAAAGAACTGAGACATTGTCCTTAGAGTGACCAAAAACCATGGAAGGCATTGGGGATTAATATTACAAAAAATTACTCCAGGTCTTCAAGTTCAAAACGGCAGACGGAACACACACCGCAACACCCTCGTGCCGTGCGCGATGCCCAGGCACAGGTAGCCTTGTAACTGGCAGGGGCTGATGCAAAATGCCAGCACAGAAACCAGTTCAAAAGGAACAAAGTACTGTTATAAGATATAAAGTCTCCCCATAAACATATGTTATCACTATAAAATATAATAGTAGACTTCTGTTTCCAGGAAGATGGAATAGATGTATGTTTCACTATGCCTCTTTTTAAGCACACGGAACACCCTTGACATGAGTGTGTAAAACAAATACAGACTATGAAAGGTAGAGACAGGAAGGCAGAGCAGGCAGGTACCGAGGGACTGGAGGCAAGACACTGTGTTGAGTATCCTGGGTTTCATTTGTGCCTGATATATCTAAGCCTTCAGCAGAAGAAACCTGCTGCCCAAAAATGCCAATAGGTGTAGACTTGCAGATGTCCTGTCTTGCCAGAATGAGAAAAAGGACACTTTCAGACTATACCTGCTCAACACGAGGCAAACATCACAGGAACAGCTGTGGCCTCCATACCACCCACACAAGTCAAGGGCCAGTGGGCAGACTAGACTTCTGTACTCATAAGGGTATGATAAGACATCCCAATTTCCCAAGAAGTAATGTTAAAGAAGGCCAAATGGGGATCTTGGATGCCCATTCCTTTCAGATTATAAATAAGACCTCCCGAGATGTTAGTGGAAACTGTGTGAGAAAACAGAATGTGAGGAGTTGGCCCTTTCCCACTCAGATGTCGAATCAGAAGGATTCAGTAAGATGGAGAGTCTCGTAACATAACGCAAACCGTCAATACCAGGAATGAAACAGGGCCTATAACTACCCTATAAACCTCAAAAGAATAATAAGGGAACATTACAAGCAACTTTACACATATAATCTGACAACTCAGATGAACTGTACTACGTTCTAGAACACCAGAACTACCACAATTCATTTGATACCAAATGGAATATTTGATTAGCCCTATCACCACAAAAAAATTGAATTCATAATGTAAGCACGCCTAGAAAAGAAATGTTCTATATCTTTACCAAATTCAATACCCAGCTTATGATACTGTATTATAATTTTGCAAGAGATTGCCATTTGGGAAACAGCAAAAGGTAAAGAGGATTTCTGTGTTATTTCTTACAAAAAGATATGAATCAATTAACAAATTAAGTCTCAGTCTAACTAAGGAAGAATGAAAATTTCCAATGAAGAGCATGAATTTCACTGGTTATCCTCATATTACGTAATGCCAGCTTTAAGTACAAATATAAAAGCATTTTACTTATGTGCAGAATCACCAGTATTGTTTAGCTTAATCATGAATATGTATTTAATTTTACCAGAACAGTAGAAAAACACTGTACCAAATTGTTTTTATTGAGCTTCTGATAAACATATTCTAAACCCTATCTTCAGCTACTAAAGAGTAAAAAAGGATCATAAGAAAATGAAACTAAGGATTGCTCTATTTTCTCCGTTTTTTGTTTATCATTTGTTTTATTTTAATGTGGTAGCAACACACAGGAGGCTTACCCTCTGAACAAAATTTGAGGTGTACAGTACATGAATGTTAGTTATAGATACACCGTTGCAAAGGAGATCTCCAGGGCTCCTTCATACTGGTTCACTGAAACCTTATGCTCTTTGACTTGTAACCTCGAACTCCACCTCCCGGGCCCTAGCTAACAACCACCATTTCACTCTTTGGTTCTGTTTGATTACTTCAGATACCTCACATAAGTGGGATCATGCAGTATGTGTCTTTGTGTGATGGGTTTATTCGACTTATAAGATTCCTTCAAAGTTCCCACATATTGCAGAATTTTCTTCTTTTGAAAGGCTGAACAGGGTTCCGTTGTGCACACATACCACTTCGTGTTTATCCAGTCATCTGTTGACAGATACATAGATTGTTTTCGTGTTGGCTACTATAAATATTGTGGCAATGAGAGTGCAGATATCTCTGAGATCTTAATTTCAGTTCTTTTGGATAAATACGCAGAAGTGGGGGGTGGTAAATCATATGGCAGTTTTATTTTTAACTTTTCAGGAACCTCCATACTATATAGGAAAAATATGGTCAACATCACTAATCATCAGGGAAATTCAATACCACATTACATCATATCTCTCAAGAATGATTATTATGGGGGGGGGGAAAGCCAAAAAGAAGACAAAAAGTATAGGCAAGGATGCAGAGAAATTGACACACTGCTTGATAGGAAGGCAAAATGGCACAAGTGCTATGGAAGCATATTACCATTTTCAGCATCAGCGTGTGGCTGATACAGGTAAAGATGTAGAAAGGACATATCCAACAGTACTCCTTAGGCCTTTCGGTTTGTTAGGACACTATTACCTTCCTATTTTTCATGTCCGAAGCAAGATACAGTTGAAACAGATTCTGTTACAACTCTCAGCCCCCCACTGAGCCCATCAGAGACATGTGGCTTTAGAACATGAGTACACATCTCCAGTGGACCCACCGCCTGTGAGGGCTCAAGGGGATGACCAAATTCAGTAGGGCCCACTGGGTATTACTAGTGAGGACCAGAAGAGGACAAGTGCAAGTCCTAGGTTATTCTCTGGTGTGGGTCTGATTCACTGTCATTACTTTACATTCAAATTTTGCTGAACAAATCTTTGAGAGATTATGAGACTTTATTACTCTTCTTAAAGGACAGGTGAGTAAATGATGATTTGAATAAGACAGGTTGAATTATGTGGATAAAATAAGAACCATGTAGGAATGAATAAGATATGAAAATATAAAACAGGGAGGGTTCAGGGAACACTGGGGTATGTTTACTGTTATACTGAAGCCTAAGGACGGTGACAGTGTCTCGATTATCTACTAGACAGAATTAGTATGCTACATATCTACTAGTGAAGAAAGGTCATGAAAAACACGAGGAAAGTTCAGCCTCAATAAAGCTATTTTCAAAATAGTAATCACAAAATCTAAGGGAAAGCCATTTGCTCTCTGTAAACATATATGCTAGGCATCATGACTTAAATGTAACATCGTATTTCAACAACAAAGGACGGATAGAAAGACAGAGAATCCTGGTGTTCTCAGGACTTGTAAGACAGTTCAGAGATCAAGAGGAAGAAAAAGGATCATCTGGTAGAAGTTAGAAGGAGATCAATGTCTTCAAGTCAAGAAGAATTTGGACGCTCTGATCTGTCCACAGCTAGAAGGGCACCTCAGGAATACTGACATTTTCATACCCTAAATTCATTGGTAGTAAACATGTGTTTTATAACAAGTAGATATTACATATGTAATATATAATGTTACTCTATATTATATGACATACATATTATAAAAAAGAAAGACTTCAAGACATGGATTGGGGCTTCTATTAAATCCATAGCTCCAAATTGTCCTTTATTGTCACTCAGGCATCCAATATCATCCAAGATGCATAAAAGTACATCTATGCACTCTGACTCTGTATTTTTTTTAAAAACTCTGAAAGTGATTCTGATATATCTTGTCTATGGAGCTTCTGACCTAGGTGTCTTTAATATCCTTCCAAATCTGAGATTTAATTTATTCAGTTTCTATGAGTCCTCAGAGTGCAGCAGGGAATGGCCCTCATGTCTTTCTTTCCATGAAAGACCTCCCCATAACCGCCAATAAATGTTTCATGAATCAAATGAATGACTGAATAAAAGTTAAGACATTGTATTTGCACCCCCTTACCTCACTGTACAGTGCTAATAATTGCTTAAAAATGGGGATAGAAGGTAATTAAATAAATATTAAAGATAAAATAGAATGTAGTAGCAAAAGAGTAAAAAAATATGGGTAAAACAAACTCAGTTGTAGTACTTTGGGCAGGGAAAGAGATTAGGGAGAAATTGTTTAAGCTAAGACCATAAGTTTGAGAAACTAGAACATGCTGAAAAATTATGCATTCTATGAGGGCTGAAACCATAGAAAAAGAAAGCAATACAAGGATTTTCAGAGTCTGAGGAATAGAGGCAGGGAAGAAGAAAGCTGTCACTGAAGCTGATGTGATCATCATCCAGAAACTACAAGCTAAGGGAAAAAAATATATATATTAGTTATGGGGGTTATGAATGTATTACACATTTCACTGTTCACCTTCAGGGTATGATACGTGACTACTGTTAGTTTTTTTTCCTGTTATTTTTCCCCCTGGACTTGGACTTGCATGTTCTGAGGCATAAAATGATTTCATTGCTGTGGTTTTGACATCCAAAAATAGTTCAATGATTAAATGATTAAATTAAGTCCGTGAACCCCAAGGTCTCTTGGAAAAGGGGAGATTTTCTTTGTTTTGTTTTTGGATCAAATTCATTAATGCATATGTGTGATGCACATATATACACATATGCACTTGGTTTGGGGGAAGCATTGGTAGAATCTGTCAAAAAAAGTTTTCCTAAAAATATTTGTTAACTACTGCATCCCAACTTAATCAAAATTAATAGTAAGCAGGACTTCTGTGTGAAATATCCAGAGTACTTCATTGAAAAAATGGTCTCTTATCCTAAGAAACAGTCTAGGAAATAAATAAAAGTTGAAAACAATATATACACAGGTGAGAAGATCAAAACCTGGTATATGAAATATCAATGAGTCTTGTGGCTTCTCCACACATACAAACAATTGATTCCATCACTATCTTGCCTCCAGATGCAGCCTCGTTATGGACTGACCAAAAACACAGTGCATGTTCGACTGTAGTTCAATAATTCAGAGCTGCACTAAATCCTTTTGTGATTAAGGCATTATATGATTAGTTTACTTATCACGAAGTAATTAGCAGATTCACTGATGCAGGGACATTCGCTAGTTAGTGCACTCTGCCATTTGCACACATCGCTCAAGTATTCTTTGTTTCAGCGAGACCTAGTGGGCCCCGCACCTGGTTAATATATATGATGGGGAAACATGGCAGGTGTAGTATTGAGTGAAATTATCTGCATATTTGTCAAGACAATTTTCTGAGATGTATATTTGTTTCCTCCTTGAATCTGCTACCTTATTCTTCCATTGTATGCCTTTTCCTCCCCTCTTTAAGTAGGTTGCCACCCCATGTTTTCTTTGTTCAGATAAGGTTTCTGTCTGGGCTCCCTGGCTTTTGTTTTCAAGTGTCTAAAGCCACTGAAAAGAGCAGGATTTGAGGAGACATGATTTACTTCTAGACTAAAAGGAGATGCCTGTGGGTTAAGAGAAGTCTAGACCTGTGTGTGTGTGTGTGTGTGTGTGTGTGTGTGTGTGTGCGCGCGCGTGTGTGCGTTTGCAGGCATGCACACATATGCTTGTGTGTAAGGGGAACCCTTCCAGAAGAGGGCTTTGGCAGTGTCCCTGCAGACGTTACAGAACCTCAGAATGAATGGCCATATGTTATGCTGAAAAGACTGCAAGAACCCAGCGCTTCCAACCACGACGGTGAGCCCCGCATCCAAGGGAGACACAGAAGCTAAGGATAATTGGTCTGGTCAACCGAAAGAATGGAATTCTCAAGGGACGCAGGTGACCATGACCAATTAGTTCTCCAGGATGTTTAATATGGTTTAAGATTCTAGAAGTTTGAGTGACAACCACAAGCATGATTGAAGTTAAATTTTTCACTAGCCTGAGGAAATTAAGGGATGGAGTTATGAACCAAGATTGGTATACAATACATAAAAGTCATTAGTAGAACATGTCTGTACATTGACCACAATAAGAATAATGATCTGAATTTGTATGCACCCTGTGTGTGTTCCTACAGGTGAGTGAAACCCACTGAAATCAGAAGAGGTCATATATGAGTCCTTTATGAATATGAAATTCTTTTAGATATAGAAATATCTGATCTTAGAAGAACAACTCCTGCGGAAATATATTCACCAATTGCTTGAGTGGGCATACTGGAATTTTAAAAGAATGAAGAAAATGTAAATATGGCTGGACTTTACTAGATCCGTATCCAACCTCCAATGCGAGTACTTACAGACTGTTTTCTTTATTCTGTGGAGACAGAGACACACTGGCACCATCTTGTGATGAAACCAGAGAATAAAACTAAGGGTCAAAATAATAGAACATCTCAGAAGATGAAAGAGAAAGAGAAAGGAACTCAATGGACTTGGCCATCTATTTCTAGGTATATAATATCCTAACGTCTGATTAATACGAGAAGCACTGGAATGAATTTCAATAACACTATAATGACCACACATGTGCTTTGAAATTAGTAAATTATTACATGGGTATATCATCATAATACTTTTATTTTTAGTTTCCACATTTCATCTCGACACTTAACCTAATAAAGACATTGTTTGACTAAGAATCAGGTCTAGTTTATAAATTATCTTCCCAGGTCTCTATTCTCTTGTCTTTAAAATGAGAGGTGTGTTATAGTCATTGATCTATTAAGCTTCTTTTAGATTTATAAAATGCCATAGGTTAGTGATGGTGATAAGAGACTAATGATTCAACTTACAAAAGCAAGAAATCGTGGTTCATTATTCCATGTATTCATTTGTTGTTTCTAGCTTATTAACTATTGTAGTAAGTCCTGAAATTACAAATATAAGATAAAGATTTTTCCCTCAAAGAGGCTAAAAGTCTATAAAAAATACATTCATGTAAATAATGACGTAAGAGAGAATAGAGTCAAGAGAGAACTCCTTTTGATGCATTCTTCCTTTTCATGCAAAAAACAGATTTTTTTTCTGTTTTCATGTATCGAGTCAAAATTTTAACACTATCCATCAAAATATTTCAATTCACAGGTATTACTTAATGAATAGATGAGAAACGGTAGGTAGAAGCAGGGTCTGGAAAGAAAACTGAACACTGTCTTCCCACATCTTGAAGATGAAGGATTCGTGATATCAGCAATTTTTTTCATCTTCAGGCATCAACCTCTATTGCTAACTCTAGCTAAGAGATTGACTTAAACAAGACTTAAATGAAAGTGGAAAAAGAGATAATATCTTAAAATATCACTTTTCCTAGTATACTTTCTTTTAGCAAACTGGTAAATAATGGTTTACTGTAAGTTGATATGCTCCTTCTAAAATTAGATTTGTAGTGTTTTTTTTCTGATATAATTTTTAAGTTAGGTTTGAAGGTTTAGGATGCATGGGATTAGATAAAAAGATCTACTATATTTTTGAACATCAAGCTCTCTGGATTGAAAAGTGTCAGATTTTAGTTTCTGTAGAAATACTTTACTACTCCTCTCTTTTTATCCAACCAATTGTGTTACCTTACCGGGAGCACTGCACTAGTATGCCCGCTGCCTTCCCACACCCCTCCTTGCTCCTGTCCAACCTGCTTCCTTTCCATGGCTTGCTCTAGCCTCTTTCCAGCCTCAACTGGCCCATTATCCCCCACTTTCTCCTCACTGGCCATCCTAGCACGGCAGAACAGCTGCTCATTATTCTTCCCTCTATCTGCACGGGATACTCTTTCCTCCTCCCCATCTTGCAAAATCTTAGACTCATTATTCAGGAGTTTTTCTCTATGATTAGATCTAATCCCCCTGACCATCATGGCACATGTTTCCTTCTCCTACCACAGTTGGACCTGTTTTTTTTGGTCATTCATTTGTGTGATTCCTTGATCAATAATTGATTTCACAATTAGGTTATAATCTCCAAAAGGGGAGGGCCATGACTTTTTCATTCACTGTACTGGTTTTATCTCCCACAATGGTCAGAATAGAGTTGGAGCTCAGTACATTCTTGATGAATGAATGAATGGTGAAGACTGAAAGAATTAAGAAGAAAGGGACCAGGGCTTGGATTTAGGTGGTTAAAAGGGTAAATAAATGAGATGAGAAAGGAAACAACATTTGTTTAATATGTGATAGGCACTATGCTGAAAACTGGTCTTTTTTGCTCCATCTAATTTCTACAATTTGGGTACTACAAAATTGTATTTTTTTGTATGAGGAGGAGCAACACCAGGATCCCTACAGAATTCTTAATTTAAGGAATTATTTTTGGAATTAGAATATGGTCCATTCCCTCAGCTATCAAACCTTCTCCAATAAAAACTAAAGACTATTAGTAAGTTTACTTTAGAGAAGGAAATTTCCTTGTTGGTATTCATGAAATAATATCATGTAAGAATTGTAGAAATTCTATAGATTCAGAACATTTTAAATTAGACAAAAATGACATTGCTTGACATAATTCTCTTAAGATTGTAATAAGACACTATCTCCATCCTTTACCTGACTCTGAGATCATTAATTTGGACAGATCCCTGTTCTCATTGAAGACCTCTTCCTTTTTCTGTTTGAGTGGAAGGACGGATTCTGAAATATATATTCCAGTTCACCCCATTAATAATGTATATTGTAAGGAATAACCTTGTACTGTCAGGTGTATAGAATATTTGACCCAATTTCTATAATTCTACGAATCTGCTTTGACAATATGAGTCCTGGAATGACCAATACTCTCAAGAGCTGAAGGACTATGAATTAGGAATTTGATGTCTGGCTGGCAGTATCAGTCAGCATAAAATCACCAGATTGAGGAGGGATCATTTAAACTCCCTAGCAAGATTGAGGTAAACCTGGCAGAGTTACTAGATGGTACATTTGCTAATTAAACTCCAGTCTCTTAAATGGAAAGGGGAATAGAGCCAAACAGAGGAGGAAAATGAATAATACATTTGTACATATATACATACATATATATGCATATACATATAAAGACAATTATATAGATGTGGGCTGAAGTGTTATTTAGAACATCCAAAAGTATCCATAGTCTGTATTGCTAACAAGAGACCAATGAGAATCATATTACTTTTTAAATAAAAAATATAAAAATAAAAGAGTCTAATGTCTTCCCGATTTTGCAAAATAAATGTGTGAAGAAAAGAACAAAAGGGAAAGATGTGTGAATGTGGAGAACTGAAAAAGTGTAGGCACAGATCTTGGTGTTTGTGAGTCTGTGTTTCTTCATCCGTTGATTCAGAACAGTAACTGCTACATCACAAGTCTATTGAGTGAGACAGTTTACACACAGTCCTAAATAGAAAGCCTGCCACAGAGGGAAAAGAGCCCTCAATGGCTCCTACTTAGCATTCCCTTGTCTCTTCCCAGCTCGCACATGTAGAACTTAAAGGGGCAAATTCTCCCACACAGACTTGCACTATAGTTCTGAAAATCAGCCAAAAGGTGAGTGAAACATAGGGACCACCCACGAAATGACAACAACTGGCCTAAGCTCTCACTATTTAAAAGTCTAGCAAAACTTTTGTTTTAGGACTAATCTTTGGGAACAGTTCCAAAAAGGAAGAAGAAAACAGATGAACTTGAAAACACAGGCAGAGATGAGATCTGCATTGAGATGTGTGGTTATGTAAAAACATATCTGTGTCAAAAGGAAAGAGTCCATGGTTGGGAGGAAAAAAGTTAGTGAGTTACTGGTGTCTACTTTGGCTTTGCCCTCGCCTTGGAAAGGATTTTGGCTGGAAGTTACATGGGAATATCCAGTGAATAAATTGGATATATTCCCCAGTCATTTATCTTCAGCCTGTGGCCCATCACAGTGGTGCTGACACTGTTTTCTGGTCAGACTGTAATCCATCAGTGCTTGCCAGGAAGAGTGTGTGCAGAGCAGGATGAAGAGGAGGTCAATACACTCAGAATCTTGGAAGCATCCTGTAACGTCACTGGGGACGCTCTGCACTCCCTGAAGAAGTTTGGACACTTCTCTTTGGTTTGTCATTGTAAGAATTAAGGCTGACCATCTGCAGCCTACATTCTTGCAGGGTGATTAGGATCCCTCTAAAATTAGAACCCCCCAAAAAACCCACCCCAAGCCCTTGGATAAATTTCATTTGTGGATATATTTTGTGCTTTTTTTCTTTTTCAACCTCCAACTACCTTGGCCCTTATTTTTCTCCAGTAGGAAGAATCTCCCAAGAAAAAGCCTCTTCTTACTGGTCTAACTCTGAAAGAGAATAGTGAGCTTCTACTTTGGGCCACGATGGAGTAAAAGGGGCCAGGCTTATCCTCCTATTGAGAAAAACTAGAAAACTGGACAAAATGTCAGAGTTGATGGTTTCACACATTGAGTCACCAGCAGCATGGGACAGTGAGCACTGAGAACATGGGAGTGGACTGGACATTCCTGGCAATATTCCAGTTACTGCCCAGAGAACAAAGGAGCAGGGAATCTTGGCAGAACTCAGTGGTCTCATTGGCTGGAGAAAAACAGGATGAAGTCAAAGGAAGATAAAACTGGAGATCTGCAGATGGTTACCCTGTGCCTTCAGCTGAGCAAACATGTGAGGAAGCAGCCGGAACCACAGAAAGAGCCACCACGAAAACATACAAACCAAAACAGGTGGTCTAAGGTGCTGACATGGAGCAATGGCGTATTTGGATGAATTATTATGGAAAGGCCAGTCAGCAGAATAGGCTAACGTTAAAGTCATCACCCCTGCCTCAGACCATACTCCCAAGAGCCAGCTAGGACACATTTTACTAACTCTTGGATTACAGCCACTGACCTCGCCATCTGGGCCACCACTTGGAAGACTGGCATATCAAAGATTCCCATCTTTGGGGCCATGAAATGAAGAAATAAATCTGCTGTCAACTGGACTCGGGTGGATTCCCACAGGAAGGACCCATGCTCTGAAGAAACTGACTACTGAGCCAGCCAGCACCACCCAGTTACTGTCACCTCTACCTAAGCCCATCATCAAACAGACTTGTTAACACATCTGCCACTGTTCACTGGGTCCACAGTCAAAGACTATGAGATTCTAATGCAAAAGCTACCACTGCATGTCACACTTGTGACTTCTGCCTATGATGATCCCATTTGTCTAATGGTGACAGAGGCCAATAATATGATCGTGTCTGTTCCTGCTTCTGGCAAATTGTCCATGTGAAACTTATGTGACCCTGAGTTTCTTCCCTGCTTCCTGTCTGACCAGTTGACTCTGGTATCATATTTGCCCTTGAAACTATGCCATCTTTTCAGATCATCTACATTCTGAGATTGGTGTGCATTTTGTCCCAAAGATCATTTCACAGTATAGCAATTATACAGCATTCAGTGAACTCTTCACACCCCTTACTGACCTCAGGTTGCTGGTGTTGACACGAACTGGAATGGACTTCTAAAACTCAGCTGAAAACATTTCTGACTCTACCACTCTCAACACCTGTTCTACACACCTGGCAGCAGGGTCACAGAAAACGGTTGTCTTCAACTAAGGTTTAGTCCCGTTTGGTCATTTCTGGGGTAATGAAGGGGGTGGTGGGATACGTACGCCTAATTTGAACACTGGAAACTTTGTGACGGCCAGTCCTAAATACAATGCTTCCCTCTTCCCCTTGACTGATGAAGCCCAAGTGATTTTGCCTCTGGGTAGCCCTATGAATAAAAGGGGCCTTAAGTATTTCAGACATAATTCTTATCCAGTCACCTGTATTTTCTTTATAGATTGAGATGGCCCTCGATCTTAAAAACAATTACCACTGGGATCAGTACACTGCTCACTGAGTTCACTTATGGAGGCCGCACAAAGTATGGAGTAAAAGTCCAGGTTCCTCACTATGTCTCACTCATCTAATGAGTAGGCTCCTCATGACTGCTAGACAGGGCTGCGAGTCCCAGCTCCCCAGTGGTCCTAGGCTTATACATCCCTGCGTGGAGGGGTCAGAGGGCCTCATTACTGCTCCCCATCTGGCTTTCAGTGACACTCAGATAGGTGGTCTCATTAGCACCTGGTGGTGACCAAAGTCCTCACCCTCCACTAAATGTCCCCTGTAACCACTCCAGCAGGAAGGAGTGGCAGCATCTCATTAGTGCTCAGTGGGGATGAAATTCCGAGCTTCTTATGTGGTCTCCCTTGGACCATAGGCTGGGGTCATTACCAACCTGCCAGCTCCCCATCCAAGTTTCACAGCTGATGTGGCTGCTCATTACAGCCCGATGAAAGTGGAAGTCTACACTTAGCCTTTACTGTAATGGTTGGGGCTGAAGCCACAGATTTTTTCTGTGGTGTCTGGCTTGAGTAGGGTAGCTATTGTCTAGAAGTTTGTCTTGCCAGCTGCCCCTCTGCCAGCATGTAGCTGGAGAAACAGAGAAGTTCACATTTGCTCCATTTTCCCAGTTGTGTCTGCCTGATGTCCATAAATGTTGATTTTTAAAAGGCAAGTTTAGGGTCACCTGGGTGGCTCAGTCAGTTAAGCTTCCAACTCTTGATTTTGGCTCAAGTCATGATCTCCTGGTCATGGGATCAAGCCCTGTGTTGGGCTTCATGCTATCAGTGCATTTTGATTCTCTATCTCCCCTTCCCTGAAATCTGCCACTGCCCCCATTTCTCAAAATAAATAAATAAATATTTAAATTTAAAAAAGTAAAAGTTTACCTCCACTAAATGACAGTCCCATCAACAACACTAAAATGTAAGAATTTCCTTCAGGAGTCAATTCTAATGGGACGTGTGCTTGGTCATTTTGTAGGTGAGCGTGGATAGACTGACTCTCCTATCAGAATTAATGCTGTATCTTGGAGGGGTCATAGACTCCCCAGACTTATTCAGCAGGAGCATTTAGTCCAGAAGAGATTGAAAAATAAAGGTACAAGAAAAAAAGAATGGTTGTTCATAAGAGGAAAGCTGATCTCACTTGCATTTTCTGGTATGTATCTCAGAAGAGAAAGAAAGTCTAGCTTATTTTAGAGGAACATGTGGTATTCACTAAACTGAAGGACCCAGTCACATGTACTTGATCCCACAGAACAATAGATACAGAACCTTTGTAGAGATTACATAAAACTCAGGATTCTTCTAATTTTTATGATCCCTTAATGGAGTTTTCCATCCATGCATATCTCATGTTACAACACATAAATAAGACTTTTCGTTTTTTGTTTCTTCTCAACTTTTTAAGTCTCCTCTCCTTATATTTTCTCACCAGTGCCTTATTAAGCTCATCATTGTGTACTATTCCTACTGCCCTAAACCTTTTGGGACGAGCCAGCTGTCACCTCCTCTGTCAGACATGCCCTCCCAACCCTGATTTCCCTTTCCCACATATCTCAGACTCTATTAGGTCTTCCTTGAATTATCCTAATTCATAGGTGCCACCTATCCCCCCCTCCTAAGACTCTGACTAAAAGCCTTGTTATCTCAACCTTCCTACTTTAAATATCTGGGAAAGTGACTACTGACAATCCAAGTCAACAGCCATCACATAAATTCCTGGCCAGCTTTCAATGAACTATCCTTAGGCAAGACCCCTGACTCTGGGGCTAGGAGTTCGGTGGTCACACTTCACCAAATGACAGTGCCTAGAGCTTTAAAGGATCTGAGGAGAAATATTTCATATGAATGGAATCATATATTATGTGGTATTTTGAATCTGGATTCTTTCTCTTAGCACGTCTTTGAGGTTCATGCATCTTGTCACACGCCTCAGTATTCTGGTCCTCATTATGACTGAATAATATTCCATTGTATAGATATACTGTATTTGGATTATACTTTCATTGGTTTATGTTCATTTAGGTTGTTTCCACTCTTTTGACCACTATAAATAATGCTTCTATAAATATTTGCACACAAGTTGTTGTGTGGACTCAGATTTTCCTTTCTCTTGGGTATGTAGTTCTGAGTATAACTGCTGGGTAATATTACATTACATTTAACTCCTTGAGGAACTACTATTTCCCAAAGCATCTGTACCATTATACATCCCTACCAACCACGTAAGAGTGCTCTAATTTCTCAACATCTTTACTAATTTATTATTCCTCTCACTTTTTATGGTTTTTTAAATGTTTGTTTATTTATTTTTGAGAGAGAGACAGACAGACAGAGCATGAGTAGGGGAGGGGCAAAGAGAGAGGGAGACACAGAGTCTGAAACAGCTTCCAGGCCCCGAGCTATCAGCACAGAGCCCAATATGGGTGTTGAACCCAGGAGCAGTGAGATCATGACCTGAGGCAAAGTTAGACGCTTAACTGGCTGAGACAGCCAGGTGCCCCTTCCTCACTTTTTAAAAAAGTATATCTATTCAAGTGAGAATAAAGTGGCATCTCATTTTGCTTTTTTATTTTTCTTGATAGGTGTACCCTTAATTCAGCTCTGGTAAATACCCTATGGACAGCACTAGGATCTTCACACATTTGAAACACTGAAATGTTCCTATGTACCAGTTGTTAAGACCAAAGGTGCACAATTTGCTCTAGTGACAGTAGTGACAGTGTTGTCATAACTAGAGTCCACAACAACTGCACATCCTGTTTCTGTTTCTTTGTCCAAGTTTATTACACTTTCAAGGAGTAGGAGCCCTTCTCCACCTATCACATGCCTTCATTGGAACTCTCCATTTCACTGACATTTGCTCCACTATCAAATCAACCATGAAGCTTTAATGTACCTCTTTCTGACAACCTGCAAATCAAATTTTCCTATAGCCTTCACCAGCATAAAGTTGGCCCAGTATGCACTGCTCTTCCCAGTCTGCAAAGGCCACTTCCTAAAACACGTGTGCCCCCCAGAGCAGATGCGACACTGCTTCTCCTATCCTGCCCGGGATCTGTCAGAAGGTAACAGACATGCCACCTTGATCTGCTGAATCTTGATCCAATACACCATCCTGCAGAGCACCTACACTTGCTCAAGCCACTCTCAATGTGTGATTTGCTTTTCCATAAGGACTAATGACATTGAGCATATTTCATGCGATTACTGGCCATCTGGAGAAATGTATGTTCAAAACTTTTCCCCATTTTTTGTGTGTCTTATTGTTATTGAGTTGTAATAATTCATATATTCATATGAATTATTCTAGAAACCTAGACTATTAACAGATGTATAGTTTGCAAATGTTGTCTCCCACTCTTTGGACTGCCTTTTCACATTGCATCACCATTATTTTAGGGACAAGTTTTTAATTTTAATGAAGCTCAATTTACTTAACTTTTCTTAGGTTCTTAGTGTTTGTGATGTCATGTCTATGGTACCATTACCCAATGCAAAATGCAAAACCCAAGGTTTACACTTGTTTTCTCCTAAAAGTTTTCTGGCCTCAGCTCTATATTTAGGTCTTGGATTCATACTTAGTCAGTCAATGGGTGTGTATGATGTGAGGAAAGGGTCCAACTTTATTCCTTGCATGTGGATATCAGTTGTTCCACCACCATGTTTTTTGGAAACAAAAACCAAAACAGAAAAACTATTTTCTCCATTAAATTATCATGGCAACTTTGTTAAAAATCTATTTACCATAAATATGAAGTTTATTTCTGGACTCTTAATTCTATTACAAAAAGTATATGTCTATCCCTAAGTCAGTACCACAGTCTTGATTACTGTATCTTTTAAGTTCTGTGAGTCATCTTTTTTTTTTCAACATCATATTTGCTTCTGAATCCACTGGACTTCCATATATAATTTAAAGTAAATTTGTCAATTTCTGTAAACACATCAGCTGATATTTTGACAAAAAATTGTATCAAATCTATACATTTTGGGGTTATTGCTATCTTCTCAATATTAAATCTCACAATGAAAATGATACATCATTCCTCTTATTTAAGTCTCTTCATTTATTATTTTCAATGACATTGTTATGGTTTTCAATATAGAAGTTTTACACTTCTTTTGTTAAATTTAATCATAAATATTTTATACTTGTGCTATTTTAAATTGACTTGTTTTTAAATTTCATTTCACATCATTCATTGCAAGTATATAGAATACAATTTATTTTTGTATAGTGATTTTGAATCCTACAACTTGCTGAACCCATTTATTAGGTTTACTAGGTGTGTATGTGTGTGTATGCGTGCAGTTCTTACAATTTTTTTCTACACACTAAACTATGTAACCTACCAAAAGAGAATTTTTCTTTCTTCCCAATCTAGATTCCTTTCTTTCTGGACAAAACCTCTAGTACCTTAATAGAATAGAATCTACCTTGTTGAACAGAAGTGATATGAGCTGATATTCTTGTCTTGTTCATGACCTTAGAGAGGAAATATTTAGTTCTTGAACCATTAAATATAATGTTAGATGTGAGCTTTATTAAATGACCTTTATTCAGTTGACAAAGCTCCCTTCTATTTTTTGTTGCACGTTTTTATCATCAAAGGATGTTGGAACTTTTCAAATCCTTTATATGAATCTACTGAAGTTGATTATGTATCTTTTGTCCTTTATTCTACTAGTATGGTATGTCACATTGGGTGATTTTTATATGTTGAATAAATCTTGCCTTCTAGAACTTCCCACATGGTCATAGTATGTAATTTTATTTATACGTTGCTGCATTGGTTAGCTAGTATCCTATGGAGGATTTTTGTGACTATGTTCACAAGTCATAGTGTTAATTTCTTTACTGGTGATATCTTTGGATGCCTTTATAAAAGAATAATTCTGAACTCATAGAATGAGTTGGGATGTATCACACTTTTCTATACTTTGGAAGTATTTTTGAAGTTGGTGTTAGCTCTTCTTTAAAGTTTTTTTGGGGGGTCGGGGGGCACCTAGGTGGCTCTGTCGGTTAAGTGTCCAGCTTCGGCTCAGGTCATAATCTCATGGTTCATGGGTTGAAGCCCCGTGTCGGGCTCTGTGCTGATAGCTAGCTCAGAGCCTAGAGCCTGTATTCAGATTCTGTGTCTCCCTCTCTCTCTCTCACCCTACCCTGCTCACACTGTCTCTCTCTCTCAAAAATAAATAAAACATTAAAATTTTTTAAGTTTATTTATTTTTGAGAAAGAAGGAGACAGAGTATGAGTGGGGGAGGAGCAGACAGAGAGGGAGACACAGAATTTGAAGCAGGTTCCAGGCTCTGAGCTGCCAGCACAGAGCCCAACATGGGGCTTGAACTCATGAACCATGACGTCATGACCTGAGCCAAAGTTGGACACTTAACCAACTGAGCCACTCAGGTGCCTCTCTTTAAAGTTTTAATAGTATTCACCATTGATATTATTTGGGCCTTTTCTTTGGGTGAAATATTTTTTCAATTATTAACTTAATCTATTTGTTTTAGTTTATTCCATTCTTCTAGTCCCAGACTTTTAATTTGAATGTTTAATCCACTTATATTTAATGTAATTATTGACAAGGTAGGATTAATGTCTGCTATTTTGTGATTTGTTTTCTATGTGTGTTATTTCAGTTTCTTTTGTGGTTGGTGGTATATCTATCTTTGTTTCCATTTTCTTTTATATTAAGTAGATATTTTCTATTTTACCATTATAATCCCTTGTCCTTTTTATTTTTTTGTTATGTTTTAATGTTTATTTAGTTTTGAGAGAGAGAGAGAGAGACAGATGGAGCACAAGTGAGGAAGGGAAGAGAGAGAGGAAAAGAGGGAGACACAAAAGCTGAACCAGGCTCCAAGCTCTGTGCTATCACCACAGAGCCTGTTGCGGGGCTTGAACTTTTAAACCATGAGATCATGAGGTGAGCCAAAGTCAGCTGCTTAACCAACTGTCCAACTGTGCCTCCCAGGCACCTCTCTCCTTGTCCTTTTTATATATTTTTTTCTTTTTCCTTTCCTTTTCCTCTTTCTTTCTTTCTTTCTTTTTTTTTTTTTATAATTATCTCCTTAGCTGTCAGGATATTTTTTTACTTGGAGTGTAATTGACACACAATGTCACACAGTTGCATGAGTATAACAGAGTGATTTGGCAACTCTATGTGTTACACTGTGCTCACCACATGTGTAGCTATCACCTGCCACCATACAATGCTATTATAATATTTTCTATTGCTGTTTTCAATGCTTGAACAGTTAGCCTACAATGTCTTTGTGTAAATTTATTTGAATTCATCCTGCTTGAAGTTCACTGAGCATCATGAATTTATAGCTTAATGTTTTCTCCTCCATCAAATTTAGAAAGTTTTTTGACCATGGATTCTTCAAATATTCTTTCTGCTTATGTCTCTTCTCTACTTTTGGGATCCTATTATGAGTAAATTGATAATGTCCCTCGTTTCCCTGAGGCTTAGCTAAGCTTTCTTCATTCATTTCTCTTTATGGTCGTCAGACTAAACAATCTCGACTGATCTATTTGAAGGTTTGTTGGCTTTATTTTCATGCCACCCACTATTGTTGAGCCTCTCTATTGAATATACTACTTACACTATTGTACTTTTATACTGCAGAATTTCAATTTGGTCCTTCTTCATAATTCCTACTACTTTATTGATATTCTTTGTTGGTGGAATATCATTTTCATGCTCTTGATGTTTTAGATATAGTTTCTTTTAATTCTTTGAAATGTATTTATAATAGCTGATTTTAAGTGTCTGTCTAGTAAACCCAATGTCTGGAATTGCTTTTCTTTCTCTTTCTGTATAGGTTTTTGTTTTGTTTTATTTATTTTTTATTCATTTTTGCTTCTAATTTTTTGTTAAAAAATTATACACAATTTTATTTAAATTGAACATTTTATATAATACAGTGTAAAACTCTAAAAATCAGTCTTGTCTCTTCTCAAAGTTGAGGGGTTTTTTCCCTTCCTGATTGCTGTTTTTCCTTTCTTTTGGTGAGTTGTTGAACTAATTCTACAAAATCTATACTGTTTTTCATTTGTGGACATTGAAGATTTTTCTACATGTAACTCAGAGACCAGTTTATAATTATATTTATTAAGTGGCTAGAACCATTAATCTCCAGATCTTTGTTTGCTCTGTTTATGCTAAGATTAGTCATTCAACATCAGGGAGACAATTGATAAGTCTTCCTCAACCTCACTTTCTGCTTGCATAAAGCCTCAAAGTCAACTGAAGGTAAGAGGTTAAAACTTTCTCAGGCCTTTCCTAAGAATTTCCCTATTTCCAAGAAATTGTCAAAAGTATTCTACAATCCTGTGGGCATCTCACTTCCTAGATTTTTAAGTTATTTGGCTAGCCCCTACTGTCAGTCAATTGTCTCTTGTTTCACACAATTTCACTAAGGGACAGTCCCCCAGCCTCCAAGGGCCAGGGGCAAACCAGGAATCAGGTCATATGTAAGCTGCCTTGCAACTGAGATCCTTTAAGAAATCACCCAAAAATTCAGTTCATGACAATTATCTAAGAACATGGTTTTCATTCATGTTCCTGAATCCTCAGATGGCTACAGCATGCTGGTTATGATCGTGATAGCAGGCTGGTATCGATTTTCAAGTCTACAGTGGAATTGGAGAGGACAAATGGGGAAAAGAGAAGTTAAAACACCACAAAGCCTACAGGGTTTACCAAGATGCAAACCTTAGAATAAAAAAGTGCTCCCTGCATCTTGTGATAGCTGGTTAATTTCAGGAGTTCTGGAACATTTTATTCTGACAATTTTATGCCAGTGCTGTCACTGCTTATCTGGAAGAGAGTTTTCAGAGGTCTCCATGCTATCATTCCAGAAATGCCAGTCTACACTACAATTTAAGGAGTATTCTTTAAGCTTTGTTTCTTCCACAATTAACATATCACCAAATCCTGCTAGTGGGGTTTCAGTGACATTAATAATTTTCTATTTCTGAATTTTTTTTCATTTGGAAGGTTGGAATAATTGCAAATGTGTTCGCATTCAATAGAATCCAGATCAATAGAAGAGACAGCAATTAATTCAGGATTTTCCCCCCTGCAGTTCAGTATCCAAATATCAAAAGAGAAAGAAAAGAGGCCCATTCCATTATTTCTCCTTACAAACACGAAATTGTGGAGTACATCTCTGCCCGACTCGGCTGCTGCCTGAATGACTCCCATCTGTTTGGCACCATGTGGTACTCAAGCATACGCCAAACAATCAGTCATTTTGCTCTATGTGCAGAGAGACAATGAAAAGATTAATATTATTCCTTTAACTCTGATGAGGAACACAATGGCTCAGTGGCCTCACAGAGGCATTTTGGAAATTACTGTGCCAGAGTAAATTGTAAAACTCATTTCTGGGCTGACTGGAATATTAAAATATAATTTGGCAGACAAAGTATACTGAATGTCATGCAGGACAACCCCCTCTAGTCTTCATTTTCTTGTGCAGGTTGATGAGACACAGAGGGATAATCTAAAAGGACCTCACAAGAAGATGTGCCTTTTGTGTTAAAACACCAAGGCAAATTGAGGTCTAGTGCCGGCATGGATCAGAGCAGTGGGACAGTCCACACGAGGAATCCAACATCGCCGCAGGGTTTTCTGTCCCTAAGGCCTCTTCGAGATTTCATGAAGAAAAGAGAAATTCAGGAAAACTCCAAGCTTATCAGAAAGATGATTTTAACTAGGGTTTTCCCAGCCACCAGTATGAAAATTAAAAATTGATCTTGAAATATGGTGGGAACGTTACTCCCAAGGGAAGCTGCTCTCACGATCATCTTCTAATTTTCCTTAATTTCTCAAGAAATAACACGTAGTTACAATCACTAAAGCTGGAAATCCTGCTATAATGTCCTGATAACTTTTTTATTAAACATGTAGTGCATATTCTATAGCAAGTAATTTGAAAAATACAAAGAATACATGCAAATTTCTAAAATTAATTTGTTTATGCACTATTACTACTTAGCAGTACAGCCTTCTTGAAAGTTATATTTTGAAGATTTTGTATATACATTATATATACAAATACAAATATATAAAAAAGTAAACAACATATTTCTACACATTTATATATGTTGATATGTATTTATATATAATGCCCAAAGCTGTCAATAATTATTTTATCTATTAATTTACCCATTTCTCCATATTCCAGAAAAATTATATACTCAAAGGACAATGATTTAATCCCTCATAAAGGGATTTCAAAACATCAGATTAAAAGTATATTTTAAAGCCAAAAGAGAAAAAAAATTGTTATAATACAAATCTTAAGGGGCTCCTGGGTGGCTCAGTCAGTTAAGTGTCCAACTCCTGATTTTGGCTCAGGTTATGATCTCACTTTTCTGGAGTTTGTGTCGGGCTCCGCGTTGACAGTGTGGAGCCTGTTTGACATTCTCTCTCTCTCTCTCTCTCTCTCTCAACCTCCTGCACTCATGTGTGTGTGCTCTCTCTCAAATAAACAGAGGAAAAAAGAACCTTAAGACACAGAATGGCAATACATTCCTCAAAAGCAATACTTACTATAATTTAATGGAATTTAGCAGTTTTCTTGGAAAAAAATTTAAAAAGAAATTTCAACATAGATCACTATTTTCTCTAAAATGACAATCCTAAACTTTTTCACACAGGCAATACCCACAAGAAATTCACCTCCCACACACAGATTCTCAGAAAGATAAGGAAGTGCATGCGTCAACATAACAAGGCGGAGGGTACTTGGACCTTCAGTTGAGATTGAAACAAAGGACAAAGATTATGTTATATTATTAAAAGATGAATTCATTAAAAACAAACAAGCCAGACAAGGAAAGCAAAACTTATAAAATACCTTCTCTCTACAAATATGATGAGTGCACATTTTTACGAACATAATGGAGTTTGGGGAGGATGTGGTGATGGTTCATAGAAAAACAAGCAGGCAAATAAACACAAACAAGAAGAGGCAATTATGAATACCATAGAAAACAAAACTTTTACACGAGCAGTAATGTGATGAGATGTGATTTGTGGTTTGGTTGTGAATAATATTTACATATTCATAACCACACATGTTAATATTTACTGACTCAAAAAAGGTTGATATAAACATACTGAGAGAATGAAAAGGGGAGGTAATGATTTCTTTGTGGACAGTGATGGATGTAAAAAGTTAAACTCTTATATTCCGCATAAAAATTCAACACATAGTGTCAAAACCTGTAAAATTCTCAAATAGCAGGAGGAGTTATTTTGGAGAAACGTGAGGATGAATATCACCAAAGGCAGTTGAAGAATGTTAATGTGGTTTCTTTCCATGAACAAGAAACCAGACTGAGGAAACAGGTATCAGACACCTGTTCTTGGACGTAGCAGTGGTGGTAATGATAGTTGATAAAAGTCTAGTTTGAGAGAGAGAGAGACAGACACACAGGGGGGAAGACATATAGAAGGATAGGGGGAAGGGAGGGAGTCACAAGAAAGAGTGAGTCAAAGAGACTGGCTTTGTTCCAGAGAGCCGTCCTGTCCGAACCCTGCTCCAAGATGTGGGGACTAAAAATACCAAGAGATCAAGACAGAAGCCCATCCTGCTCTCAAGTGGGAGATTACAAATCCTGCAAAATCCTTCTTTCTTCAGGCCTATGGTCATGGGAACTTCCAGGAAAAAGAAACAGCTCAGTGTGGTTTCAGACTTTTAATGTCTTTGCTCAGCCATTCATGATATTCTGCATTGACAGAACAGAGAGAGGCATGAATAAACATGAACATCAAATACACAAAAATAGTTTATATTTGAACTGCAGATAATTTTGATATATGCATTCACTATGAAGCTCAGCCTAGACTGAATATTAAAGTCACTTGGGGTGCTTTTGGAAATCCCAGGCTGGACCCCAGAATACAATCTCGGGGAACAAGGAACAGGCATCAGTAGTTTAAAAGCACCCCAGGCATTTCCGATGTGCAGGCAAACTAAAACCATAATGACTTCACATGGTCCTCAACTAGCAACACCAGCATCACGAGGTGCTTTTAATAAACCAAAGATCTCCAAGGCTACCACGGCCCTGCAGGAGGAGAAGTCGTGAGAACAGGCAGCAGTCATCTGCGCTACAAGAAGCCTTCGGGGTGATTCTGCAGCACATAAAACTCGAGAACCGGTGCTCTCAGGCCTCACCATATAAAATTCAGTCCAGGGACCCACAAGTAGGTTTACCAACTATCCCTGTTTACTCAGGACATTCTCAGTTTGGCACTGAAAGTTCCATATCCCAAGCCAACCAGGACAACTGGTCCCCGTCAGCGGCAGCACTGCTTGGACGCTTTTATAAATGAAAAATGGCAGGCTCTGCTCCAGATGTCCTATGTCTGTATTGACATTTTAATGAGATCTTTAGATGACTTGCACGCACTTAACAATTTGAGAAGCATCACTATTGGACAGGAGCAATGGTTTTCCAGCCTGATGCACATAAGAATCCCCTAACAGTGATACCCAGGCTCTACCTGAGCCAGAATCAGTCTCTGGGCATGGGCCCCAGGCATCTATGAACCCAAGATTAAGAACAACTACACATTCACACTCCTAATGTCATACAAAACCAGGATGAAGCAAATCTTAGATAAGTTCTTCAACTTCTAAACAATGGTCTTCTAGTAGAAATTCAAAGTGGGAAGGGAAGGGAAGGAATCTTGCAAACATTTTTTGAGTGTCTACTCAAATGGTAGATGCTGTGTTTGATCTTCTGAACACAAAAATGAGTAAGATACAGACCTTTGCAAGAAATGATCATAAACTAGTAACAATGACTCCTTCCTGATTGTATAGTTTGTGCATGGAATAGAAAAATAATCATGATTAATGACAAGTTCTCCCAATTTCTCATGACCTTTTATTTTTAAATGCTTATTTATTTATTTTTAAGAGAGAGAGAGAGTTGAAGAAGGGCAGAAAGAGAGAAGAAGAGAGAGAATCCCAAGCAGGCTCCATGCTGTCAGCGCAGACCCTGATGGGGACTCAAACTCTTAACCATAAGATCACGACCTGAGCTGGAATCAAGAGTCAGACGCTTAACTGACTGAGCAACCCAGGTGCCCCAAAGGTCCCATGACCTTCTTTTTGACTCTCTCAATCTTTGCTCTCAGAAGCAAAGGTGTTTGGATTTATGTTTCAAATAGATATAGCTCTTCTATGGTTACGCAACTGAAAAATCTCAACAAATATAATAAAATACCAAAATCGGTGTCTGGATGAGAGTATGTATCTACAGATTCCCCATGCCTGTGGGCCGAGGGAAGACCCAATGTCAATACCTTGACAGGTGCTGTGGTTTTACATTTTAAATATGAACCACTGTGTTTCACCTGCGCTCAGAGACAGCTTTGGAAAACATTGCTTTGAGGGTATTTTTGAGAAGAAAAGGTATAAAAAAGAAATATCCATGACATATATTAAGCATTAGCTCTAAATTAGCTGTTTTGAGCACTTAATTAAACTACCATTTCATTGCCTTCTCCGTAGGACGGTTTTCCCACATGGAACAGAATGTAAGGTATTAGGAATAGGAATTTGCAATCACCCAGCTTAATCAAGCCTGAGTATTCCCAGTGCCTCCTAATCTATCAGAGACTGACCCGGCCACACATTGTGCATTCAGGGGTAATGCTAACATGACTCACGCTGGCAGCAAGCTCAAGTTCATTAGATAAAAATCAAACCTGCTCATGCTTTGTAATGAAATCTTCCAACATGCATTTAAGAAACAATATTTGGTGTAGTTCTTTTAAGGTTGCAACCACTGTTTCTGTTATTTTCACTTAAGATAAACATTTTGTTTTCAGCTTAATCAAATGAACCACAATCACTCTTCATCTTACTAACACAACTTTTGTGAGTGCTAAGGAAATGCTCCTGACCCAACTAAACAGAACATGAGGTAGCATTTTCTCCAAAAAGAAAGGGAGTACTTTATTATCCACAACAACTTAAACTAAACTTCAAGGACACAAATCTGCTTGACCACTGGTTAGAATTGAAAGCATCCTGAGGATTGAGGTCAAGAGACAGAGCAAAGCTTTATTTATACAGGAGGAGAGTTCTAAATCGTGGTCACCTCAGGTTGGAAGCCAGCCTTCGGAGACATTACTAACTATTCCAGCAACTTGTGGGCATCTGACCAGCTATTCAATAGTCAGAAACAGTGGGGTACAAAGTATTGTTTTGGCATCAGTAAAGTCACTGTCCTCATCAGTGATAATACTGTCTAGTCATGTGTGATAATATGGGACCTAAGTGATACTCTGAGGCACCATCTTGGAAAGTTTAAGCACATGCGGTAAAAAAAAGCTGGATACTTGGACCACTTTGATTTGTTCTGATCTGCTTTAAGCCTCAAGAAGCCAGTCTTATGACAGTTCCATTGGTCACTGAAGTTCCTTTTCATTATCTTTTTGACATCATCACAGCAATGTATGTGCTCTATTCTGGCCAATGGATTGTGGGATGTTTTTTTTCTTGTTCTTTATCATTGTTCTTCTAAATAATCAAATGGCAATCATCTTAAATTGACTTATGCTAAACTTTATCACTTTCTATATAATACTGGAATTTTTTTTTTTACAGGTTCTTTATTAGACTCTATTCATTGGTTTCTGGTCAGAGGCAAATAACTACCGATGCCCACAGGCAACATCTATTCAAATTACTTACAGAAAGATTTTTACTTGCTTCTAGGCATTTTGCAAACAATAGCATTGAAACTTGAAATTGTATTGCATTCCAGAATATAGAGCCAAGCCCTCTGCTCCTTGTCCCCATAAACATGGTGGGGAGAGGGGCTCTGGAAACGTTAAAGGAGTCTGAAGAGCTATAGAATTCCCTCAGACTTCACTGGCAGTTTCTAGAAACATGACGTGATCAGGCATGTTTAAGATGAACCTTTCAACACTCCAGATAAAATATTTCTTGCCTAGTTCTTGAAGTGAGAAAGTAACTTGTTAGTACTTTGGGGCTGCTTCTCTACTTTTAAGATTCTGAGTTTGGGAATGCCATTTGAAATGAATATCACTAAATGATAGCTCAAAGGGACACAAAGTCTAGGATTCTTATATATCTATTGTGATGGTGACGTTTGAGGTAACTGGCTAATAAAGTTGCATATTAGAAAGAACAACAAAGGATTCCAAAATTCCTCATAATTTGGCCATTTCTTGGAATAAAGGTTATTCCCATGATGTCCTAACCAACAAGATAGGTCAAACGCAAGACAAATTAGGACTCATTTAAATTAAAACTACCAAAATATTTTATTACATACTCTAGTTATATGTAGGAGGACAAACCCATTACAGGAAATAAATCTGATGGCTTAACCATATTTTACCCAAATTTTCTGAGTTTCTTTTTTTCTTTTCTGTATTGGGACTTTAGCATTTTCATTCCAGGTGGCCAAAAGAATGTGTCAGAATTATTCACCGAATTAGACTTGTGTACCAAATATGATTATGTATTTCTCTCATGCAAAAACAGTCCTGGCTGCAGACATAAGCTCTAAAAGACTTTTTTCATGGAGTTCAGGACTTTTTAAAAATATATTTAGAACTCAAAGTATTATTTTGAAAAATGTTTTAAATATCTTATACAAAAAAACATTTTAAAGTGCTAAAGAATCTTTTTTTGGAAAAAGATAGTAGAGGGTCAATAAAATAAATTTTGGAGAAAACTGAGAAAAGAAGAAAAATAGAGGCAATTGGGTGGCTCAGTGGGTTGAGCATTAAGCATCCGACTCTTGATTTTGGTTCAGGTCATGATCCCAGACTCATGGGATCCAGCCCCATGTTGGGCTCCATGCGGGCCATGGAGCCTGCTTGGAATTCTCTCTCTCTGCCTCACCCCTGTTTGCCTTCTATGTCTCATTCTCTCTCCCTCTCTCTCTCTCTCCCTCCCCAGCTCACATTCTTGTGTTCACACACTCTCTCTCAGAATAAATAAGCTTAAAAACAAAAACTGTGTTACTAGAATCACCTGACAAATGATTCCTCCACTTTAATGTTGTCTTAATTTTGAAGTAAATAGAGAAACAATGGAAGCAATCACGCCAAATGAGACATGAAATATGGATCTTCCCTTGTTTTCTCATGTTACAGGAAACATAAGCAAACAAAATACAAGTGATATTGTCTTTTCCTTCTACAATTATAGAAATTCAAAAAGCAATCCTAGAATGCATGCCCTCAATAATTTGTTCCCAGTGTGCCAAGACAAATCCTTGAGGGAGGGTACTTGCTGAATTGCAGTCTGGTTTGCCACGTACGGGCACCTCAGAGCACCCCGACCACCACTCTACAAGCAAGGCAGGGAGAGGGGAAAGGCCAGTGCCGGGGAGGCAGGAGAACGTGATTTGATGGTATAGAAGCAGAAGGCCACTGCCCTGGGGACCTGGACTCAAATGTACCATGTTACCCCATCTCTGGATGCTTCACGTTTTTTCTTCTCACCTGTAAAATGAAAGCAGCAAGAAAGACCTACCTCGCAGTGTAGTGACAAATAACTGAGCTACTGCTTGAAAATTGCCTAGAACAAAACCCCAAATATAAGAAATGGTGGAGAAGTTTTAGCTATGATATTATAGGTTTTGCTTTAGCCCAAGTAAAGGCATGGCATTTCTTGGTGATGCGGAGTGAGTGGACCCTGAATGTCCTGAGTGTTTGAGAAATGTTACTTCCATCCTGAAGGATCCAGTAAAGGAAGTGAAAGGACAGGCAAGACACGGTCACTGCCTATCTGATTTTTCAGATTGGATTTTGAGCCTAGAGCTGGATCTAATCTCTTCTGCTTCTAGAGCTATTTACTGGCCACACACTTGAGCATTGTTTTTTTCTAGAAACATGCAGACACCATATTAGGCTTTCTGTATGAGAACAGAGGATCAGGAACCTGACTAATGTCCCTGTAGGGCTGTGTAAGTCCCAGAAAATGACTTTCTATACTCTTACTGTGTATGTGACTAGTATGTCAGAGAAAGAATTAGTCTCCAATAAGTGATTCTCAAACACATGAGGGAAGGAGAGTATATATAATTTAAAGTTGTTTAAATTCAATACCCAGAGCAACATATACTACAATGTGTATCACAGGGTAGGAAAAATCAATGAAAATGTTGGTTTATGAAGACAAAAACATTAAAGTATTACCATTAATTTTTGTATAAAGACATTTACCAAAGAATTCTTAAAATAAGCCACACACCCTAGCACATTTCAAATGTTTTCAATATCCAAAATACATTTACTGATCACTACAATGGGCCAAGTGTCACTCTTAACCAATCTTACCAGATACAGAAAAAAACATCATATTGAAATTCAGACCACCTTATTTTAGGGAACAGTGTTAGCCTCTGTTTTTTGACATTATAAAAATAATTTACACAGCTAATTTACTGTCAAAGCATATTTGCACCTCAAAACACTAAAATTACTGCCAGTTAGGTCTACTAATCTTTGGCAAAGCAGGAAAGAACATCCAATGAAAAAAAGAGTTTCTTGAACAAATGATTTTGGGAAAACTGGATAGTGACATGCAGAAGAATGAAACTGGACCACTTTCTTACACCATACACAAAAATAAAGTCAAATGTATGAAAAACCTAATGGGGAGACAAGAAACCATCAAATTCCTAGAAGACAACACAAGCAACAACCTCTTTGACCTCAGCTTGAGCAACTTCTCACTTGACATGTCTCTGAAGGCAGGGGAAACAAAAGCAAAAATGAACTACTAGGACCTCATCAAGATGAAAAGCTTCTGCTCAGTGAACAAAACCATAAACAAAACTAAAAGTCAGCCTTCTGAAAAAGAGAGGATATTTGCAAATGACATATCAGATAAAGGGTTAGTATAAGATATCTATAAGGAACTTATCAAACTTAACACCCAAAAAACAAATAATCCAATGAAGAAATGGGCAGAAGACATGAATAGACACTTCTCTGAAAAAGACATCAAGATGGCTAAGAGACACATGAAAAAATGCTCAACATCATTCATCATCAGGGAAATGCAAATCAAAACCACAATGAGATACCACCTCTTACCTGATAAAATGGCTAAAAATTAACAATGCAAGAAACAACAGGTATTGGCGCGGATGTGGAGAAAGGGGAACCCTTTTGCACTGTTGGTGGTAATGCAAACTGGTGCAGCGACTCTGGAAAACAGTATAGAGGTTCTTCAAGAAGTTAAAATAGAACTACCCTACAATCCAGCAATTGCATTACTAGGCTTTTACCCAAAGTACACAAAAATACAGATACTAAGAAGTACATTTATCCTGATGTTTATAGCAGCATTTCAATAATAGCCAGACTATGGACAGAGCCCAAATATTCTTTAACTGATGATGGATAAAGAAGATGTGCTATAAATATACAATGGAATATTACTCAATCATCAAAATAATGAAATCTTTCCACTTGCAACAATGTGGATGGAACCATAGTGTTTTATGTTAAGTGAAATAAGTCAGAAAGACAAATCCCCTATGAATTTGCTCATATGTGGAATTTAAGAAACAAAACAGATGGACACAGGTGAAGGGAGGGAAAAATAAAATAAGATAAAAACAGAGAGGGGAAACAAACCCCTTAGTTTGTTCTCTTTATGACAGAGAACAAACTGAGGGTTGCTGGCGATGGGGTGATGGGCTAAACGGATGATGGGCCTTAAGGGGGACACTTGTTAGGAAGAGCACTGTGTGCTACAAATAAGTGATGAAACACTAAACTCTACTCCTGAAATTAATATTACACTCTATATTAACTAGATTTTAAAACAAGACTAAAAAAGAAAAGAAATATAATCTTTGAATCTTTTGACAAAGTCTAGCTTCTGTCTGAAAAGAATCTTTGTTTTTTCAATTGGAATTTTATATGAGCTTACAAGAAAAGAAGGGTAAGAGTGCTTACACAGATGGCTAACTCAGCAGGTAATAACTTGATCATTCTAAGGTCAAGACCTCAGGTCTCCTATGGGCTCATTATCTTCACAAGTTTTCATGTTCAGGGAGTACCTATTTAACCCAGGTCAGTCATTTCATAAATGTCTGTCCTGTTATAAGGAGTCAATTCTTGAATTTCTTAACTATATAACTAATAGAATTTAAACTGCTGGCTTGGTAGATCCAATCTCAAAGCCATGTTAATGTTTCTGTGAACATTATTTCCCATATTTCTTTATAGATGAGTCCCATTGATCCATTAATTTATATCTAGGGCTGCTTATTTCTTTTCTTTACTTTCAGGCCAATCCCTTTAACTCACTGAAACAGTGGAAAATTCATAAGTCATGTGGTCAACATGACTCAATGTCGATCTGTCCAGAATCTGATTACCCTTCCCAGGTTGCTACTGATACCCCTTGGTGTATCCGTAGACAAAACACCAATTGTCCCTGAAATAGAGCATCAACCTTCCTTGTAGCTAGACTGACAGCATGTGACCTCAGCTCTCCTATCAGTATGCAACACCTTGGACACTGAATTAAGAATTAGTATGGGGGAGCCTGGGTGGCTCAGTCGGTTAAGTGTCTGACTTCAACTCAGGTCATGATCTCATGGTTCGTGAGTTCAAGGCCCGCGTCATGCTCAGTGCTGACAGCTCAGAGCCTGGAGCCTGCTTCGGATTGTGTGTATCCTTCCTTCTCTGCCCCTTCCCTGATCACACAGTCTCTCTCTGTCTCTCAAAAATAAATAAATGTTAAAAAAAAAAGAGTTAGTAAATTCAGGGAAGAGGTCCTGGCACATCAATTCCACAGCAGCAGTAACAAGACCAAGGCTCCCAGGAGGAGCAGCAGCAGTACAGGCAGCACAGCCCACAGACAGGACAGTGTTTGCACTGGCACTGACAGGTGTGCAAGGCATCACGCCTGCTGTCCAGCAGCTGCGTGGCAGCAAGGCCGTTCTCACGGTGCTGGCGTGTGAGGTGGCATTAGATCTATGGCTAGGGGCAAAGTAAATGTCTTCCCCTCTTCCTGGCCATTTTTCCATCCTAATTCTCTAATCTTCTTAAGCTATTTAGTGTACTCAAAAAAGTTATTCTATCCACAGATTCTCCACATAAATGAGCCACTTGGTTCTTCTGTATGAATTAAAGAGCCTGAATGGGTATGGGGAGTTACCACAGAGCGATGGGGAAATGCAGACAATCTGAGATTGATTTTACGGACAGGGCTAAAATGAAAACTCAACTCATACTTGGGGGCATGAATGAATTCTGTCCCTCTTCAGCACGACAAGGACAACAACAGTCTCCCTTGCCATCTGCACTCTAATCATCCGCCTGGATGATGTAACACCTTCATCTAAATTTCACACCTGGCCTAACACACCTCCACAAAGGTGTCACTGGACACACTCAGATGCCTGACTATGGATGTGAAAGGGTGTAACATACACCACAATCTTAGCTCAGTTCTTCCCTCAATAGGCTTTTGCCCTGTGCCTGCATTTAAAAAGATATGTTGAGTATTTGTGCTATAATTTTCCCTTCCTAAGTAAGTTTAAATGGTATCTTAAGGATAGAAAGTAGGTAAGGAAGTAGGTAAGGAAGAAAGTAGGTAAGCCGACGAGGCACTGAGTCTTGCATTGGAAGAAAACTTAGAAGCAGGAAAGTGTTATCATGAGAGGTGGCCACATAGGAGACATATTCTCATCTACTGTGCCTAAAAGTCATTTCTCTGCATGAGAAAATAAAAACAAACTGGGAAAGTCTTGTTGGTTCTGGAAAATTTCCATGGGTTATTTTCATATGGCATAATAAATTTGAAAAAAATCAGAATGAACTTGCCCAGTGCATGGACAACCACAATCAGCACAGGAAGGGAGCAAGCACCAGGGTGACCGCACAGAGTGTTATGTATTTGAAGATCTGACTAAGGCCACAGTGGAGGAATAAGATGATCTAGTGGAGGAACTGGTAATCAGTGAATTCAAGATAGAGCACGAGTCAAGGAGCTTCTGTTGATAATCTGGCTGCAGGAGTCTTCTCTGTGAATTGTGAAATTTTGTTGTTACTTACTTCAAATGTCTGGGGAAATGACTGACACAGAGCAAAAACATCTTCATAAGGCGTTCAAATTTAGTAAAAGGAGCAGGGACCAGCTGATAAACTATTACTAACACAAAGCAAATTACAAGGGAGAAAGTCATTTTACTCAATGCTCATTGTTGGCATGAGAAAAAAGAAAAGGAAACTCGTGGGCACCATATGCCACATCTTTAAAAGAATCTTTACATTATGCAGACCAGTTAATTGCTGTTGACAGTGAGCTGGGTGATAATATGAGCACTTGAAAAAATTCACTTTCCAAAAGGCAATTATGAGTTTAGGTAGCTGTGTAATCGATCTCATGCAGAGATAATGCAAGCGGATGATGATTTTTAGTTTGCTCGATTTTTTTTTTATTCCAGCCCGCAGTCTCTTTCTTGTAATCTCAAGTGCCAAATAAGAAAAATGTTCCCCAACAGGCTGGATTCGACGTCATGTGCACTGCAGGCTACGTCAGCTTCTCCTTGCCCACCATCCTCTCCGAAAGTTCTTCTGTCTCACAGGTTTATCAAAGATTATAGATTATTATGCTAACTTAGCCTGGGGAACTTGGTGAGTTTTTCCCCTGGGTTTGTTAGCTAGAGCCAGTGGCACCACGCACTGATGGATATGGAAATGACAGACACATCTTCATTCAGGGGACAGGGAAAAATGCACAGACTTGGGGAACATGCATACGGAACACATTTTTAAAAATTTATTACTGAAGGAAGGTTTCAATCACTCCAGCCACTTGAGTAGGTAAAGAGTGCCAAAGTTCGGTATTTTATTTCCTCCTCCTTTTTCTTTAATTCCACCTTGGATTTTCTATAGGGCATATGTGTGGTGATAATTCTGTAGTTTAAAAATACCAAGGCATGTTGAAGCCAGAGAAAAGAAGCAACGCTCACTTCCGCAGGTACCCTGCTGGATGAGTTACGAGGCGAGACGTTCAGTTGCCCTTCCTTGGGCAAGTGAAATTCATGGAATATGGTGTATTACATTAGGCTGAAGTTGCTTTGTTTTGTTTGTGTCTTTGAAGTTGAACTGTGTGGAGACAGTTCTGTGTGCTGTACAGCCAGAAGCAACAAATAGGTATACAGTAGTGGACATTTATCATGATCTCCCCCATCAGGCATCCAGCCTGCCTTTTATGGGTGGGCAGCTCCTCCTGAGTATTAACAGACACAGAGCCTGCCTCCCACCACGCAAACTGAAAATACCAGCAAAACACTATTAGTTTATTCAGAGTACGAAATACTGTTTCGTCCATAGAGATCACCAGCTCTGGACTTGGAACTGAGAGGCAAGGGCAAAGAACCCATCACAGCAGTGTGCAGCTCTAGTAGAAGGGGCAAACCCTGGGGGTCTAGAGGGGCGAAGAGCCACGTCCAGGTTCAGCATCCCCAGGAGAGGCGCTGTGTCCTGGGGTGCCTGGGTTCTGTGGTGACTGTGGCACGTTCCTCACAAATGTTCACTCCAAATGCAAGAGCCTTAAACCCAGGAACTGAAAACATAAAACTCCTGGAGGAAAACATGGGGAAGAAATCTCCGTGACCCTAATCTTGGCAGTACATATATTTTTTTTAAATATCACACAAAATGCACAGAAAACAAAAAAAAATAATAACTGGGAATATATCAAGTATAAAGCTTCTCACCAGCAATAGAAACGATCAACCAAATGACAAGATGACTGATAAAGTAGGAGAAAATATGTGCAAATAATATCTCTGATGAGGGGCTAATATCCAAAATATATTAAACACTACAACTCAATAGCAACAAGACAAACCAACGTAAAAAAAAATGGGCAGAGTAACTGAATAGAGAGTTTTCCAAAGAAGACATGCCAATGGACAAAGGTACGTGAAAAGCTGTTCAACATCAAGCGTCATCAGAGGAGGGCAAATCAAAAGCACACTGAGATACCACCTCACACCTGTTACAGTGACTCATCAGAGAGTCAAGAGACAACAAGTGCTAGTGAGCACGGGGAGAAGGGATCCATGTGCACTATTGGTGGGAATGCACACTGGTGCAGACACTCTAGAAAACAGCATGGGGTTTCCTCAAAAAGTTCAAAATAGAACTACCCTATGACTACCAATCTCATTTTCGGGTAATATCTAAAAGACATGAAAATAGGATCTTGAAAGGGTATCTGTACGCTTTCTGAATTATTTACAATAGACAAGATATGGAAGCAACCTAAATGTCTGTCAATGGGTGACTGGAAAAAGATGTGATAGATGTATGTAATATCCAATAAAATATTATTCAGCCACAAGAAAGAAGGAAAGGAAATCCTGCCATTTGGGAAAACATGGATGACCCTGAAGGCATCATGCTACATGAAATAAGGCAGACAAAGACAAATATTTTGGATATTGCTTATATATAAAATCTAAAAGAACCAGACTCATAGTAACATCAGAGCAGAATGGCAATTACCAGCGGCTGAGGATGGAGGAAATGAGAAGATGTTGGTCAAAGGGTATAAACTTCTATTTACTGATGTTATGGTGATAATCATTTTGCGACATACAAGTGTATCAAATCAATACATTCTACACCTTAATCTTACACTATATTATGTGTCAGCTATGTCTAAATAAAGTAGAAAAAAGGCAGATCAGTTAGCAATGTATTAGATCAGAAAAGGAGATTTTCAAGTGAGTCCAGCTAAAATTACTGTAATCCCCGGTAAGGAAAAAAGAAAGGCTACAGCTTCTGAGAAACATCAGAGACCTAACACTGTTGGGTAAATGCAGTTCATTAAAAGAGTCCAACCAAGTAACCTAGCAAGTAAGGAAACAAGCAAATTACAAACCACAAAAATAACTGCTGTGGGTTAGATATAGTAGTCATAGAGGGTTGTCAATATTCAGAGTTGCTACAAAACAGGATCTGAAAAATCTGGTCATCAACAACAAAATTAGGATACATGCAAAGAAGCATAAAAGTGGGGCCTATATGCAAGAATAAAAGCCAGCAACAGACACGGCCTTTGACAGGGGCCAGACGTCAGGCTTACCGGGAAACAAATCGAAGGCAACTATTATACGTGTTTGTAGACAATGAAAAGGAAATATGGTTAAAGAAGTAAGGAGAGGTATGATGGCCATATCACACTAAATTTAAAACATACCATTAAAGTAGAAGTTATTTTTAAAAATGGAAATACTGGAGTTGTAAAATACTAGAGAGTAAACAGAAAGTTCAAGACAGTGGCTCAACAGTAAATCTGTGTTGGCAGAGAAAGCACTAGCAAAGTTGAAGATAGGTAAGTATCTAAATCTAAGTATGAAGAACAAAGAGAACAAAACTAAATAAAAATGAATAGAGCCTCAAAAAAAAAAAAAAAACGTGAGATACCACTAAGTACACCAACATGCACTTAGTGGCAATCAGAAAGAGGGGAGAAACATACGTGTAAGAAAAATACTTAGACAAAACTAAAACCTTGTCATATTTGATGAAAAAATATTATGAAAACATCCAAGAAAGCTGAAGAACTCTAAGTAGAATAAATACAAATGGACCCACAAACAGGTATATCTGAATAAAAAAGATAAAGGACCAAAATCAACACTTGAATGTTTTAAGGAGGTCAGAGGAGACACTTGTCACATATAAGACAAGTTGAATAATATGTCTACATCCTAAGTCCCTAGAATATCATCCACTTTGAAAGAAGAAAAAATAAAACTAGTTTTTCTCTTGACAATGGACATATCTTTAGAAAAACTTGAGGAACCCACCAAAAATCCAGTATAAATAATAAATTAAGCTGGTTGCAGGATTCATGATCTATATAAAGAAATTCAATTATATTTCTGTACACTAGCAATGACCATTCTGAAAAATAAACTAACAATTTTATTTATAATAGCATGGCAATGAACAAAATTAAGGGAAAAGTTTAAATTAAGGAAGAAAGTGTAAGATTTATACACCAAAAGCTGTATAGCATTATTGAAAGAAATGGAAAAAAGATCTAAATAAATTAAAAGACAACCTATGATTATTGATGAAAAGACTTGATATTGCTAAAATGTCAGTACTTCCCAAATTCATCTACAGATTCAATATAATCCATGTCAAAGACGCAACTAACTGACTCAAACAAGTGATTTGAAATTGACGACAAGATGATCTTAGGTTAATGTAAAAATGTAAGGTTTCATAAGAGTGAAAAGAATCCTGAGAGGAATCAAGTTGGAGAGCATGCATTTCCTGATTTTAAAACATGATAAAACTACAGCAATTCATACTGTACCATGTTGGCCTAAGGTTAGACTTACAGATATATGGAATAGATTTATGAGTCTAGAAATAAGCCTTTGCATTTATGATAGTTATTTTTCAACAAGGACCCCAGACAATTCAATGGGAAAAAGTAGTCTTTTCAATACAAGGTAGCAAGGCAGTTAGGTATCTACATGTAAAAGAATGAAGGTGGGCCTCTACCTCACATCACACCCTAAAATGAACTCACCCTGGATTATCAACTTAAGTGTAGGAGCTACACTATATAACCTTTAGAGAAAAAAAAAAACAGGAGTAAATCTTTGTGACCTTGGGTAAGGCACTAACTCACTAAAAGCACAAGTGACAATAGAAAAAAAAGAGTATGTATGTATTTAATGTATTACATTAAAGTTTAAAACCTCTGTGCTGCAAAGGATACCACCAAAAAAGTGAAAAGACAACTCAAAGGATGGGATAAAGTTTTAAAAATCAGATGTCTGATAAGGGAGTTATATCTAAACTATATAAAGAACTCTTATGCCTCAATAATAAAAAATAATCAATGACCCAATTAAAAAATAGGATTAAAGGATCAGATTAGATATTTCTCCAAAGAAAACTTACAAATGACTAATAAGCACATGAATAGAGGCTCAACATCATTAGCCATTAGAGAAATGAAAATCAAATCAGATATTACCTCATGCCTACAGGGAGAGCTATAATTTAACAGATAATCAAAAGTATGGGTAAGGATGTATAAAACTTGGGTTGGTAGTAGTATTTAAAAAATGGAGCCATATTGGAAACCCTGCTGCCATTTCCTCAAGAAATTAAACACAAACATAAAACTACCACAGGACTCAGAAATCCTATTTCTAGATATTTTCCCAAGTTAAATGAGAGTAAAATGCAACTACATCACATCAAAATTTGTATACAAATCTTTATAACAGCATTGTTCATAAGAGTCAAAATGCGGAACCAATGAAAATGTCTATTAACTGACTTATGGATAAACAAAATGGGATATATACAAGGAGGATCATCTGGCCATAAGAAGGAATGAAATACTGATTATGTGCTAAAACATGGATGAACCACACAACATTTTAGTGGTGAAATAAGTTAGTTGCAAAAGACCATACATTGCATGGTCCCATTTGTATCAAATATTCAGAATAAGCAAATCTATAGAGACAGAACATGTATTATTAGTTGTGTAGGCCTGAGAGGGAGGGGGGTGATTGAGGAAAAATGAAGAGTGAATGTGGGATTTATTTTTAATGTCTTTAAAAATGTCTTAAATTGGTTATGGTGGTGGTTGCACATTTCTGAGAACACACTATAAAATACTGAACTGTATACTTAAATGGATGGATTTAATGGCATGTAAATTACATTTCAATAAAACTTTTTAAAAAATGGCATTGGCCCAACAACCTCTGAACAAAAATACCCATGAAGACAGAAATATATGAAAGCAAGAACTGAAGGTCAGCCACTTGTCAAAATTAAGGAGCGATATCCAGTAACTGAAGTTGGAAGGAAACTATTTAAAACAAACACACACATGCTGAACCTCGTCAAAAATAGCAGAGGTGGCTGACCACTCCCACACCTTCCCTAAACAGGTGGAATACCCTTCATTTCTCAATTATTCAATGCTGGGTTGAAAAATAATTTGTCAACCTTGCAACAGCCATTGTCCTGCCTTACAGATACTTGCCTTCCCAACCCCTTTCAGTCTTTCATCAATATTTTTTCTTTACTTTGATCAGAAGACAGATATACTGTCAAGAAAATCAGCTGAGATGGATTTAGGGGGGAAGTCATGGTGGGGAAGTATGTCTTCCAGGCATAAAAATCCTAGTTTGGAGGAGAAGGTGAGAGTCTTGCTATTCCTCATGAACTACATCTATTAAGAGTCAAAGCAGGTCTGAAAGTGAGACTAGAAAAATGTACAATCTCAGACATGCATCAGCACATGGAATAAACTTGGTCAGTCTGCACACTGGACCAGGAGCTTTGCAAATGGAGTTGGTCTCCTGCTCTGGGTATGAAAGCAGAATGCAGACAGCATCCGCATTCCCACTTTGCCAGAGAGGGAGTCAGGGGCTGTGCTGCAGTCAGACAAATTCTAGGATCATCTCAGTCTTCACGGTTAAAGGTTACATTCTTGGAGGATGAAAAATATACAAAAAAATAATGGAGCAATTGACTGTCTCAGAGAGCTTTTATTCTTTTCAATACATTTAAAGAAAATACTAATCCATTAACAAGAAACAGAGGGAAGATAGATTTAATCTTTGTGCTCCAGTGATTTCATTATGATTCTCCTCTTTTAAAATGACAGTCAGCAGTATAGTAACTTAGGGACCACATTAGTTAATATAATGGACATAATATGATGGATGTGGCTTTGTTTTTAAAATTAATGTTTTTATTCACTTTTGATTGGAAAGTGTATTAAACTTACACAATGTTATAACTGCAAGTAATTTTATGTATGTGTCTATGCTCCTTTTTTTTTTTGGTGGGGGGTAGGATAAGTTACATCATTACTAACCCCCAACTGAAGTTTAGCACTTGCTTCATTCAGTTTTGAATGTAGGCAGCAGTAGTTAGCAGTTCTTGTGAATTAGAAGCTACAGGTATTTTTACATCACATTATATAGTTGCACACATGTTGCAGTATATCTTAAGACATTGCTTACACTCATGCTCTCATCACTAGTTTGTTTCTTCTTCTCTTTTCAAACTTTTATTTAAATTCTAATTAGTTAACCTATGGTGCAATGTTGGTTTCAGGAGTAGAATTCAGTGATTCATCACTTAAATACAACACCCAGTGCTCACCCCATCAGGTGCCGTCCTTCATGCCCACCACGCATCTAGCCCTCTATCAACGCCCAGTTTGTTCCCCATTATTAAGAGTCTCTTGTGGTTTGTTTTCGTCTATTTTCTTGACTCCCCCCCACCACCCTAATTATTTGGGGTTTTTTAGCTCTCTTTTGCTAGCCAAAATCCCCTATCCTAGGTAGGGATATCACCCCACTCTGATCCCAGGCTATTCCATAGAAAAATTAGCATTTTGAGACCCATACACCCAGGAAGGGCATATAAGAATGGCAGAAAAGCTTGAAGTATGGATATGCTTTCCAAGTACTGGGAAAACAATTCAGGGGTGCCTGGGTGACTCAGTCAGTTGAATGTTTGACTCTTGGTTTCTGCTTGGGTCATGATGGCGCAGTTTGTGCTGAGTCCCACATTGGGCATAGCACTAATAGCATAGAGCCTGCTCAAGATTCTCTCTCTCCCCTCTCTCTCTGCCCCTCCCTTGCATGTGCACTCTCTCTCTCTCTCCCCCTCTCAGAATAAATTAATTAAAAAAATAAAATTCAGTGCAAAGAACATACTCTCCATGGTACAATAAAAATAGACACATATATACATAAACAAACAAAAACATATGTTTGTGTAAATATATATCTTTTTCATTCAGCTCTTAGATCAGTTTGTATAATGTTCTGACTCCCAAAATTTTTCATACATGTTTCCATAGCTGCATAGTAACCAAATAACAGGAAAAATAAATGTTCTCATTTCTGTTTAGGGGATGAGTCAGCAATCTATGTGCTTTTTCTTTTCTGTATGTGGCATCCATAAATCTAGAATGGCTGCAGCATATTTCCTTCCACTTGGCACCTAGGTAGGCATTAACTCAAGTAAGACTGCAGTTTCATGACCATATTTGCTTTTAAAAATAGGATTCTCAGTTTTCTCCTCTGTCCTCAGGCCATATGGCTTCCAACAAAGTTCCTAACTAAGTTATCAAGTGTAAAGACTGGATTGTCCAGATTTAAGCAAACAGTGATGGTGATGATTGATGGCGATGAGGAGGGGGGACTGAGTTCTTACCATATGTGAGAGGGTCTGCTCTGGGTTTTATGCACATTCTACTAACTGTCCAAAATCTTTACCAGTCAATTATCTGCAGAGAGGAAAAGTAATTTTCCCAATGTTTCACACCTTTTAAGTGGCAGGGCGGGGATTGGGTACACTTGGGTCACATCTGAGGTTCTAAGGAAACTATCTGAAAACGGATACATAAGGAAAGAATTGAGTATCAATCCAGCTTTTCCGATGTGAACTCAAGGGTAACTTGATAATCTGCTGTTGGGATTTCTCTTTATGGATTCTCTATGGGCATATTCAAAATTATAAAGGAAAAACAGTAGTCAAAACATCACAATTTTGTGAATCTAAGAGAAATAACAGGAAATGATTATCAGTAACAGCCAAAACCACCCAAAGGGAGAAAAAAAGACTATGTGTGTGTTCTGATGGAAGAAGACAGTAGCACATTCCAGAATCTCTCACAGTAACCAAGGGACTGAAAAGCATGTTACATAACACCCCACAGATGCAATCAGCTAAAACCATATTGTGGAAAACCTCTTGAGTCCTCACCAAATGAATTGCTAGAGATAGAAAAAGGGTAAGAAAAAGAGTAAGAGAGAGAAAATCTATAGATTAAAAGAAACTTAAACAACTCATCAACCAATTGTAATGTGTAGGCCTTATCAGGCCCCTAAGTTTAAAAATCCCTCAACAATTATGATATAGAGACACTTGAACTGTTTCTCAATATTTGATGTTGTTAAGAAATCACTTTTATACATATTTCAGGCATAAGTAATACTGCAGTTGTATTTGAAAGTGTTGTCTTTTAGGTATAGTAAATACTCACAGATGAAAGAATGTCATATTTTAGATTTATGTCAACAACCCATAAGGAAGGGGATGTGGGGGTGGGGCAGAGGTGAAAGAAGACTGAAACTGGGAGATAGGAACCATCATATGATTCTTTCAACATTTCTGAATACCGATTTTCTACAGTAAAGTAAAGTAAAATAAGGGGGGCTTTTTTTAAACCTGAAATACAAAGAGCCCATGAGTCTTTTATGACTCCCTACAATTAATTTTCAAGCACCTCCATTTTTCTGTCAAATGTCTGGTTCCCAATGAGGGTCGATGCAACATAAGATCATATTTGTGCTGCGCAAGATGGTTCCTTTAGGTTTTGGAAGACCCTTGGAAGGGGGTGTCAGGGTGGCTCAGTCAGTTAAGCATCTGGCTTCAGTCAGGTCATGATCTCATGGTTCGTGGGTTTGAGCCCCATGTCGGGCTCTGTGCTAACAGCTAGCTCAAAGCCTGGAGCCTGCTTCAGATTCTGTGTCTCCCTCTCTGTCTGACCCTCCCTTGCTCATGCTGTCTCTCTCTCTCTCTCTCTCTCTCTCTCTCAAAAATAAATAATAAAAAAAAAAACCAAAGAAGACCCTTGGAAAGCGTGCTGCTTATGTGTGTTGGTAACACCACACCTGCTCTTCTAAGCCTGTTGTTCTGACTGAGGAGGTATAAGGTCCCACAACGCCATTTACCACATGCCCTTGCTAACAGCTTTCCATTCTAATTCGGCAATGGGAAGCACTCAGGAGAATGTGACAGACTTGGGGGGAAGGAAGGAAGAACAGTGATTTACTTGTGGCACCAGCAAGAGCATGTACAAGCATATGTGTGGCCACCGGCAGACGGCAGCACCGGGTGTTGACTCCAAATTTCAGGCTTCCTCCTCACACCACCCACCTTGGTGTAGACGTCACTGAGACCTTTGGTGGCAGGTCCCCTGAAACCCTGGCATGGGCAGGGCTGACACCAAACTGGGACAGTGGCAATGGCCAATTTCCTCATCTGAGTGTTGGTTACTTGAGCGGTCATCGGTGAAGTCATCAGGCTGTATACCACAGTGTGCTTTTCTGTGTATGTGCTCCTGTACTTCAAGAAGGTGTTAAAATGAAAACAAGTATATTGAGGATGTGCTGAAAGGCATCTGTCTGCCTTTCCACGTTTGCTTCAGTTAAACAAGGAAATCAGTCTACGTTGTGATACTGAAAGACAACAAAGGTGATCATAGGTAAATTCACATCTGCATTATTTACGGATATCCAAATGGGAACCTGACTGATTAAGATCTCAGCTTTAAGTTCACCCCACACCAAACGAAGGCCAGTGATATATCTTTCTAATGTGAACTGAAGCATTCCATGGTTCGCATTCAATTTGAACTCCGATGGCAATTTTGGGGCTTCTATCAGAGCCTGTACCTGTGTTAGGAATTGTGAAATATTGTGAGAAACACATTTCCTGGTTCATTTCAATTTGGTATATCATAACTCAGCTTCACTGGTAATGGCCTCTCAAGGTGGGAGCCATAAACCTGGCGTAGGAAGGAATTACAGGGTAAGAAATATGAGCCTCATTTTTTGACCTGAGGGTCAGAGAGTGGACTGGTGGGAAAAATCCCAGGAAGATTTCTACTTTGAGGCGAAACTAAGAGTATAATGTGCATGTGGGAAAGGAATTAGGGCTTGCTCTATTTGACACATTTTTACCTGTTTTAGAGCCATGGAGGTTAAACATATGCCGAGTCCAAAAAATATATTTTGATGAAACATTATTAAACATATCAATGGTAACATGCTGATACATAAAAAATAGATCTATGCTTTAAAAGAGAATCAACATAATATTTTGAATAGAGGGAATATTTGTTATGAGATTAATCAGTAATAAAAGTTTCCAATAATTCCACTAAATAATTTGTGACCAAATAGAAGTATATGCTTATCAAGACTAACACTGTTACAGTAGGTTCTGTTTCAGAGAGAGCTGTGACATGTCTGGTTGGCATTGTTCCGGTAACAGTAACATATTACCTATTTCAAACATTATGCATGTGCACTGCATTCAGACCTACGATTCCTAACAACAACAACAAAACACAGAACAATCTGTTCGGAACTCCCACTGTGGATGTGGTTTTTGAATGTTTTTAATGGCAATATAAATGTCTATTCTTTGTAGAAGATTAAAGTGTTAGACTCATAGAAAAACTTCCTTGCCAGACCCCGGGAAAAACCACACTCACAACCAGTTTGTACCATGTCAATGCCTTCTCCATGCTTTTGAGGAAAATGCGAACTTATCTACACACTGGATTTTTAAAACACAAATCGACCGGTGTGTTCTGTTACACTTTTCCCAACTTAACAGTACGTTCTCAAAGTGTTTTCCATGTCCACAAACATAGATCTACCCTGTACTGTTTATTCACTATAAACTCTTTCAAATTGTAGGTGTGCCCCCATAATATAGTTGACTCCCACTTCCAAAAAATTCACAGTTATAATCAATGATATAAGGGTTTATAATTTCAAGTAATTAAGTGGTTAACATGTAGGGCTATTTAACTAGTAAGAACCCCTAAGTGAAGTAATTAACTTTCTGAGGGCCATTTTCTTACTCCATCAACAAGAGGTAATAAGTACCTCCATCACAGGAATGCTGTGAGGATTAACTGATATAAGTAACAAGGACTTACCACAGTCACCAGCACATAATAAATAAATACTCAATAAATGTTAAATCACACACACACACACGATATATGTAAAGCAACTGACATACCATCTAAGATGTTAAGTGCTCAATATATGTTATTAACTTTTGTATCTTCTTTTTAATACTCATTTAATATTGATCCAAAAGATCTTTATATAAAAAGTATCATTGATTATGCACTTTGTCAATATTTTCACCATGTGAGATTCTTTTAACTATGTATAATTTTTTATATAATTTTTTTTAAATTTTGTGAACATGAATTACTCCCTTGTCTCCTTATGGCTTGTGATATGCGTGTCATGCTTAAAAATGCCCGGGCCACACAAATTACAAAAATATTTCCCGGTACTATATTATAATTTATATTTTTTTTCATGTTAACTGCTCACTGGTTCTGGATTATATCTTGTTATACAATGTGAGGTATGCATGTGTTTTTTGTTTTGTTTTGTTTTGGCTTTTTCGCAATGCACAGCCATTTAATTCCAAGTCATCATTTTTAATCCTCCCCGCCCCCTGCCAACTATGGATTTGAAATGTCACCTTTAATCATATAATAGACGCATACTCATGCATGGGTCTGCTTCAGGACTCTCTAATCATTGGTCACTGAGATTAGAGGACATTTTCCTTATTCTGTAATATACTCGGTTGCTTCTGGTGTTAAGTGTTAAGCTTGTCACATAGAAATAGCTGTAAAGATTTCCAGTCACTGATAATTGATTCCATTACCCGTAATCACACACACAGTCCTCAGCCTATGCGTGATTACCCAGTATGGGCTGGATCAAGGCAAAAAAGAGCAAAACCGCCTGTCTGCTTCCAAATGTAACCATTCCCCCTTCTCAGCTGGAGCCGATCCCACCGTCAATTACCAGAAAGAGAATCCCAGCACACTGGCTCTTCCCAACAGCTACAGGGTGCGGAGTAAACATTTTCTGCCTAACCTTCGCTTTCGTCACCGCGCACACGCACACGAGGTGAGAGCCCTGCTGAGTGGAGGCGGAAGTGTGAACTCAGACAAACCACTTGGGTGTTTTGATTAGTGACTAATTAATGCTTTGGCTGGATGTCACCTCAATGAACAGAGAAATGGATTTGTTCCAAGAAATAGCTTTATAGAACCATTTTGTCAGCCACGTTAAGTTTGAAATTTAGGAAGTTGCTGACTAGAACTTAACATGTAAAGTCACTTCAAAAAGCAAAAAAAAAAAAAAAAAAAAAGAGGCGTTAACATTTTCCATTCTTCAGAATGGCTAACATTCCACTAAATCCATTAAATTTGTCATTCTACCTTTTTCTTCTCACCCTAAATACCTGTGCTCCTTAATCAATATTTCAAAACCTCTCGGATCTTCCAATATTTAAAACATTTCAGAAGCAATTCTTGCTGCTATTTTACCAAATCGTCAAGAGCCCCCCACAAGGACATAGTGACTGTCGGCCAGTTTCCTCCTCCTGGAGCAGAGCGTCTTCAGTGCAGGCTCCCTGCCCCGCTTCTGTGCCCTCAACAGAGGCACACGTGCACGTTCAAAGACAGCCCTGGAGAGTCAGCTCCCAAATAATGTTTTTTATCTATGAACAAAACAGTAAGTTTAATTTCCTTAAGAATTGCACACTCATTTAAGAAACAAGGGGCGCCTGGGTGGCTCGGTCAGTTAAGTATCCTATTTCAGCTCAGGTCATGATCTCACGGTTCATGGGTTCAAGCCCTGCATCAGGCTCTGTGCTGACAGTTTGGAGCCTGGAGTCTGTTTTGGATTCTGTGTCTCCCTCTCTTTCTGCCCCTCTCCTGCTCGACCTCTCTCTCTCTCTCAAAAATAAACATTCAAATGAGTTAAAAATATATTTATGAACTTTTAATTAAAAAATAAACCAAATTTAAACTTAACAAAAGTTTATACACAGGACAGTTACAAGTTCCACCTGGATTCCTGATTTGCTACCTATTATATTGGCTTTCTCCCTTCCTTCCCTTCTCTGTGTCCATCTGTCTCTCTATTTATATTTTATAATATATATTTATATATGAGTGTGCTTGTGTTGTATACATTGTGTTACATGGAATGTATATATTTTTAATGGAATTTTTGATGACTCATTTGAGAGCAGATTGCAAATATCCTGACTCGATGCTTTACACAGAAATGCTTTAATGAAGATCTCTTAATAAGGAGATTTCCTTAGAAGATCAAAATACAACTTACAATTTCAGGTACTTTAATGTTGGCCCACTAATTATTATCTGCCATATGTTTCATTTCTAACTTCCCCAGTTATCTCAGGCCCTTTACAGATGTGTTTCGTCTCTGATGTGTGGTCCATTCCAAGAAGGTGCAGTGTACTCCACTATCATCACAGCGGCCTGCTTTTTTTTTTTTTAATGTTTTATTTATTTTTGAGACAGAGAGAGACAGAGCATGAGTGGGGAGGGTCAGGGAAAGAAGGAGACGGAATCTGAAGCAGGATCCAGGCTCTGAGCTAGCTGTCAGCACAGAGCCCAACGCGGGGCTCGAACCCAGGAACGTGAGATCATGACCTGAGCCGAAGTCGAAGTCAGAAGCTTAACTGTCCCCCAGGCGCCCCCGCGGTAGCCTGCTTTACCCAGCAAGGCTCCTGATCAGCCTTTGTCTTCTGTGACACTGATGAACTTCAATGGGACAGGCCAGTTGTCTTTTTAAGCTATCCCTCGATTTGGTTGTGTTCTCATATAGTCAGATTCACAATCACTTTTCAGGTCTTCCGCCCATTCTTCACTGGATTGCATCTTTGGCAGGGACGCTAAGTAACTGATAGCCCGTCCTTCTTAGCGGAGTATACCTGAAGTCGCAGGCGCCATTTTGATGAGGCGTCAGTGATACTCATTTGGACACTGGGCTAAATAAGGACACACCAGTTTTCTCCCACGGAAATTCTCTTTCTCCCTTTCTGAAAGCAATCGTTTTACTGAGAAAAAACTCACATACAATTCACTCCCTCACTTCAACATGTATAATCCAACTGTTTTTGATGTATTCACACATCTATACAGGCACTGTCACAACAATTCTAGAACATTCTCACATTCTAGAGGATGTTCATTTTCATCTCAGAAACTCAGACCTCATCAGCACTTTTAATTCTTTCCATTTACTTACATCATGTGTATTTTAACTTTGATAAATGTTTTTTCCTTTTTCAGGCAAAAGTACATTTCTAAGCATTATGTACATATTATTTCCTTTTACTGCATCTGAATTTTGCTCATAGCTCAAAAGCCTTTCCTCATATGGAGTAATTCATTCAATTTTCTAGTTAGTGTGTATGATTACATTTTTTCTTACATTAACGATTCACATGGAGTTTTCTCTAGTATATGCTGTGAAAAGGATCTAACTTTCTCTTTTCTAAATGGTTATCAAACCATTCTGCCATGATTTACTGAAAAAGTCTACCTCCAGCGCAAAGATTTGTGATGCCATTTTTATCATGCATTGAAATTTCATTTGCATTTGAGTCTCCTCCTAGAAATGGGACTTTATTGCACAGTCTTTCTGCCCAGTCATGTGCCAGGAACCTCTCATTTAGAGCATGTTTAAATGCCTGGTTGGTATACTTAGATCACATAGTTGCTTTTTTAAGGAATTCTTACCATTCTTCCATGTTAATTTTTCATATGAATTTTCATAACACTGTTTTCAAAAAAATAAAATAAAAAAAGGTCGTTGGAGTTTTTATTAGATACACACTACATTTATGAAATGGATTAAGTTTTTATCTCTATAAATGAGCTGTCTTGTCTCCTTTTTTTGTTCTCTTGTTTGTTCTTTAATGGAGAGAAAGGGATGAATTTACACTGTGTGATTCAGTCATTTCACATAAATGTGGGCTTGCCCATGAGAATGAGTCACATAGTGAGCACTAAGTTTCATGCTTGTCACAAAGTACAACAGGAGCCACCAAACTTTCTCTAGTGCTTACAATCGAGATTCTTTAAGAGGATCTAGAAAACAATAATGTTAAAGAATGACAATTTGGACTGAACAATAAAGACTAGCCAAGTAGTAAAAAAGCAGATGATTTTCATAGCAGGCGTGCAGAAAATTATACCTAAGATTGATGAAGATATATAAAAGTTAAATGTATTAATTATTTTCACCAGAAAATAAAGGGCTAAATTGACAAGATGAACCATCAGGCATAAAAGCTTTTCTATTTTGTGTCCTGCGGGAGCTTCTAATGTGTTTTCAACTAATGACATGTGCTTACAGTAAACTAGAAGACAATTTTACAAAATCAGTAACATGTCCCCTCAGGAGCTTTTTAATAGATGCTCAGTGTTTAGAGTGAGTTTGTAGGAAGAATGGGCAAAATTCTGACTCTGGACTTTTTAATCCTTCCTCTGAGAGTGGAAGGAGACCCTTCTACAGTGGCTTTTTAATATATTTTCAAAAATATTGTGTTTTCAATTAGATCATTTTTCCCTTGGCCACACCAAAGAATAGCAAGAACAAATAATCAATTGCCAAGCACCATAAATATGAACTATAATAATGGTCAGAGAAGGCCATTCTGTGTCCTGACTTTTTTTGGGGGGGGGGAATTATCCTCTTTGTTCTGTTATTGTTCTCGTTGTGTGTGTGACTGTTTTACTTTTAATAGACACGCATGTTTGCATGGAGCTCTGGATTCTTGTGGTGATAAGTAGAAAAGGAAGATTTAAAACTAGTAAAAAATAAAAAAATAAAATAATTTTTTAAAAAGGGGTGCCAGTGTGGCTCGGTGGGTTAAGCGGCCGACTTCGGCTCAGGTCATGATCTCACAGTTCATGAGTTCGAGCCCCACATGGGGCTCTGTGCTGACAGCTGAGAGGCTGGAGCCTGTTTCGGATTCTGCCCCTCCCCTGCTTGCGCTGTCTCTCAAAAATGAATAAGTGTTAAAAAAAATAAAGTAAAAAAAACAAATTAGGAAGAAAATAGAAAATCATTTGATTTACACTGGGGCCAATATGTTACTGGGGATCAAATTTAATTGTGACAAAGATTTCCAAAAATGATTTAGAAACACTGGGGACTAGATACCCCTTCAAATGACTTGTGCCTCATGGATGACGAATGACACTTATGAATGTAGTTTCTCCCATCACTGTAATTGTTTTGATAAAAGCGGAAGAGTTAACTTCTCCTGAATCATATTACTCAAAGAGTGGTTATGTGATGGTGGCAGAGGAGAGGGACATGGTAGGATTGCCCACTCATCTGACAGTGTTAGTGCTGTCAATTTGTGAAACATGCCAATGAAACAAGTTTCCAGCAAAAAAATAATAATCGGTGTAGAACTGTGGAAGTATAAAAATTGTCGCCAAAATAATCAGTGTCCAATTGTCCAAAAGAATGGGTAATTGTTATGTGCAGACACTCAAATGCCATCTGTTGCATTTGATTTCACTTCTTCACTGTCTTCCACAGAGGTAGCAAAGGGCAGGGGCAGTGCAGCCTCTCAGAAAATTGAGTTTCTGAGGAATGGCTGATCTGCCAATTTTAGTTGCTTTAACGATCAGTTCATCCACAGACCTCACTACTGATTATGAAGAAAAGCTTGGAGAAACCATAGAGTGAAAAGATCATTTATTAAAAAGATAAA
>NC_043710.1:95299595-95301197 GCF_006229205.1 Suricata suricatta
TTTTTTTTTTTAGTTTAAAAATTGTTAGATTCCATCTCTTCAAAAAATAATTTTGTTCCGTTACCTCTCTTTATCTTCTCCTTTTGGATATAACTGTATTAATACTGTAAACATGTTTTACCTGTCCTTTTAAAAGTTTTTTTTTCTTTTCATTTTATGGTAAAATACACAATAAAATGCATAAAATTTATCATCTTAACCATTTTTACTGTTAACAGTGAAATCGTATCAAAAATATTCTTAGTGTTGTGCTACCATCTCCGTCATCCATTTCCATAACTCTATGTTGTAACACTGAGACTCTCTACTCATTACATAGTAACTCTTCATTTCCCTCTTCTGCTAACCCCCAGGAGCCCCTATTATACTCTCTGTCTCTATGATTTTGGCTAATCTAAGTGGAATGTAAGTGGAATTAAACATCCTTTGCCTATTTGTGACTGGCTTATTTTAATTAGTAATGACTTCAAAGTCCATCCATATTTTAGCATATATGTCAGAATTTCCTTCCTAATTTTCATGGCTGAATAATATTGCATTGTATGTATATATCACATTGTGTTTATCCTCATCTGCTGATGGACATTTGGGTTACTTGCACAATTTAACTATTGTGAATAATGCTAAATTCTTCAATTATCCAGAAGTGAAATTCCTGTATCTAAACTTTTTGAGAAAATGTCAACTATTTCCCACCATAGTTTCACCATTTTACATTCCCAGCAGTGTGTAAGTAAGCATATCATTTCACATTTCTGCCAATACTTGTCATTTTATGGGGTTTTTTGTTATTTTAGAAGTCATCTTAATGGTGTGAGATGAGATCTCAAGTAGTTTTGATTTGCATTTTTTACTAATTACTGACGTTGAACATCTTTTCATGCGCTTGTTGGTCATCACAGTATCATTTTTTTGAGAAATGTCTATTGAAATATTTTGCCTATTTGTGACTTGTTTTGTTGTTGTTTTGTGGTTCTGGTGTTGAATTTAGGAGTTGTCTATATATCCTAGATATAACTCCCAGCGCAGATGTAAGGTTTCCAAATATTTTCTCCCATTGTGTACACTGCCTTTTTACTCAGTTGACAGTATTTTAATTAAAAAAAATTAAATTTCATTAAATCATATTTATCTTTTTGTTGTTGATATCTATACTTTGGGGGTCATATTGAAGAAATCATCTCCAAATCCAATGTTGTGAAGTTTTTGTTCTGTTATGTAAGTTGTAGAGTGTTAGGTCTTACATTTAGGTCTTTGATTCACTTCTTTTTTTTTTTTTTTTTTTTTTTTTTAGAGAATAGCAAATTGGTTTTACTTATTTTATTTTATTTTTTATACAATTTATTTTTTTAACGTATGCAATTATTTTCTGTCATTTACAATACAGTAGTTTCAATGATACCCCAAACAGAAAAGCAAAGTAAAAAATCAAAACCCCCACTTCTATTTCATGTAATTAGACTTATACAGAAATTAGAAGGTTAGGTACCAACTAGTTAATCACCTAATTTCACAGCTATCTGAAGTGGCAATTGTAATATAGCAGCTTATCTATGATACATTCAAGATACATGATATAATTTATTACTTGCCCATAAGCTA
>NC_043710.1:95301297-95303732 GCF_006229205.1 Suricata suricatta
CTGTCTTGAGCAGTTCTGTGGCTGTGACTTCCTCTTGGAGGTTCTTCAGGGGAGAGTTCCTTCGTTTTGTCATTTTTGCTAGTTTTCTGTCTCTTGTCACCTTTTGAAAGCTTGTTGTGCACTGTGCACCTGTTAATATTTCTCTGTTAAAGGAGGCTTATTGACTGTCCAGGGCCTGTCGTTTCAGGAAATATTCTTTTAATGGTGTCTCTCACTTTCTCTTGTTGTGCCTTTGAATATTTTATTTCCCTACTCAACGGTATTTGGGACTCACTGTCTTGCACACTTTGGCTTGTTTCTTGGTGTAGCCCTAAGAAGGAAAACAGACAGAAACACACAGAGGGAATAGTAACACACAAACGCACAGACGAATCAAACAAACATACACATTAACAGGGGGAAAGAAAATAAAGAGAATGGAGATGAAAGAGACGAAAAGAGGAGAAGAAGAAAAGAAAAAGAAAAAGAAGGAAAAAAAATTTAAAAAAAAATTAAAGGGCGTCAGAGACAACAAAGGACAGTGGACAGTCTAAAAGTGTATGACCAGTTGAGGGGAGAGGTAGGGATGAGATATATTCTCCTATATAAAGATGAAAGGAGAAAAAAAGGGGGAAAGGAGAAAGGAAAATGAGTAAAAATTTTTAAAAATTTAAGTAAAATAAAGTAATAATAATAAAAAATACGTACAAAAAAAAGCAAAAAGAAAAAAAATGAAGAAAAAAAGAAAAAAATTATTAAAAAAAGCAAAAACAACAACAACAACTAAAAACAAAAACAAAAACAAAAATGGCAGCTCCCCCTCTTGGATAGGCGTGGTTTGATGTGGTAGGTCTTGGAGGCTGTTCTCAGAGGCTCCACCTTGGTGTTCAGGTATCCTTCAGGTTCTCTTCCTTCTGGAGTCCGTATTTTCTCCTTCCGCTCTTGCAGATGAGAGTAATGTCCTTCTCAGTTCGATCAATGGGGCAGACGAAGTTTACAGAGCTCCCTTCCTCTCCACCATCTTGGCTCCTCCTCCTGATTCACTTCTAGTTTATTTTTGTATGTGGTGTAAAGTGTTCAGATTAATTCTTTACATGTGGATACCCAGTTTTTCCAGAACCATTTATTGAAAATATTATCGTTCCCTGTTGAATGGTCTTGGTATCTTTGTCAAAAAGTCACTTTAAGTTTTATTCAAGGATTTATTTCTACTCTCTATTCTATTCCACTGGTTATTATATTTGCCTTTATGCCAGTATATATTCTTTTGATCACTAGCTTTGTAGCTAAGTTGTGAAATGAGTAAGTATGAGTCTGAAGAGCATGGTTCTTTTTAAAGATCACTTCATCAGGGCACCTGGGTGGTTCAGCTGGTTAAGCATCCAACTCTTGATTTCAGTTCAGGTCATGATCCAAGGGTCATGGGATCGAGTCTTCTGCTGGGCTCTGTGTTGATCATGGAGCCTGCTTAAGATTCTCACCCTCTGCCTCTCTCCCCAGCTCATGCTCAATCAATCAATCAATCAATGTCACTTTGGCTATCTGAGGTTCCTTGAAATTGAATTTTAGGATTTTTTCCTAATTCTATAAACAACTTCCTTGGAATTTTGATAGGGATTGCACTGAATTTGTAGACTGCTTTTGGGTAATATGATATGTCAACAACATTACATCTTACAATTCATGAACATGGGATGGGTTACCATTTATTTATGTCTTCTATAATTTTTTAAGCAATGTTTTTTTAAGTGCATTGTATAATCCTTTCATTTCATTGACTTGTTGCTAATTATTTTACCTTTTTGATGCTATTATAAATGGAATTATTTTCATAATTTAATTTTTGGATTATTCATTATTGGCATATAGAAACCAACTTGACAATAAACTATAAAAAAAGAAATGCAACTAATTTTTCTTCATTTTTATTGAGATATAATTGACACAAAACATTTTGAAATGATTAAGGTGTACAATGTGATTTGATAAATGTAAACATTGTAAAATATTTTCTATGATAATGTTAGTTAACACATTCAATACCTCACAAGTTACTCGTGTGTGTGTGTGTGTGTGTGTGTGTGTGTGTGTGTTAAGATCTTTAAAGATCCACTCACTTACCAACTTTCAGTTATACAATATATTATTGGTAAGTCTGCTGACCATTTGTACATCAGTGCTCCAGAATTTATTAATTTTATAATTGTAAATTTATACCTTTTGATCACCTTCACCAATTTACCCCATCCCCTACCCCTGGTAATCACCAATTTACTCTGTTTTTATGAGTAGTTTTTTAGATGCCAAATATAAGTGAAATCATAAAGAATTTGTCATTCTCTGATTTCTTTCATTTTGATATATATATATCACATTTTCTTTATTGATTCATGTGTCAATAGATACTTAGGTTGTTTCCATATCTTGGCTATTGTAAATAATGCTGTAACAAACAT
>NC_043710.1:95303832-95343682 GCF_006229205.1 Suricata suricatta
TCATTTGTATATTTTCTTAGGACAAATATCTATGCAGGTCATTTGCCCATTTAAAATTGGATTACTTGTTTTGTTGTTATTGTTGCTGAGTTATAGGAGTTCTTATATAGCTTAGAAATTAACTCTTTATCAGATATATATGGTTTCCAAATATGTTCTCTCATTCTATAGGAAGGTTACCTTTGTGTTTGATGAACATTTTTTCACTGTACAGAAGCGTTTAGTGTAATTTAGTTCCAATTAATGATTTTTGCTTTTGTTGCTTGTGCTTTTGGTGTCCTTAAAAAAAAACATTGCCAGGTTAAGTGTCAAAAAGCTTCTCCCTATTTTCTTCTAGTTCTACACCCTCAAATATTAACTATTATTTGATCCATTTTGAGTTAATTTTTCTTAGTCATGTTAAGTTCAAGCCTCTTTTCATTGTTTTGCATTGTTATTAATTTTTCTAATACCATTTATTGAAAAGACTATCTTCTCCCCATTGACTATTATTGGTTCCCTTGTCCTAAATCAGTTGACCATATATGCATGGGTTCATTTGTGGGCTCTTGATTCTGTACCATTGGTCTGTGTGTTCGTTTTTATACCAGTACCGCAATGTTTTGATTACTAGGGTTTTATAGTATAATTAGAAGTCAGGAAGTGTGATTCCTCTAGTTTTGTTCTACTTTCTCAGAATTCCTTTAGCTATTCAGGGTCTTTGGTGGTCTCATATGAATTTTAGGATTGTTATTTCTACTTCTTTAAAATGCCATTGGAATTTTGATAGGGAATACACTGAACCTACATACAGCTTTGGTTAGTACAAACATTTAAAAAATGTTAATTCTTTAATTATGCTTTAATAAATGGGGTATCTTTCCATTTATTTGTGTCTTCCTCAATTTCTTTAATTAATGTTTCATAGTTTTCAGTGCATGGATCTTTCTCCTGCTTGGTTAAGTTCATTCCTACATTTTTTGTTGGTTTTCTTTCTTTCTTTCTTTCTTTTTCTTCCTTCCTTCCTTCCTTCCTTTCTTCCTCCCTCCCTCCCTCCCTCCCTCCCTTCTTTCTTTCTTTCTTTCCTTCTTTCTTTCTTTCTTTCTTTCTTTCTTTCTTTCTTTCTTTCTTTCTTTCTTTCCTTCCTTCCTTCCTTCCTTCCTTCCTTCCTTCCTTCCTTCCTTTTTTCCTTCCTCCTTCTTCCTTCCTTCCTTCCTTCCTTTCTTTCTTTCTTTCTTTCTTTCTTTCTTTCTTTCTTTCTTTGTAACCACTCTGAGTGGAACTGTTTTCTTTATTTCTTTTCCAGATAGTTTGCTGTTAGTGTATAGAAACATCACTATTTTTTGTATGTTAATTTTGTATCCTCCAGTTTTCTGAGCTCAGTTGTCTCTAACAGATTTTACAGGTGTGTTTTGGCAGGGAAGCACCTTCATCAGTCAGATCAGCTTGGGATACTGGACTGCAGAGCTTACAGAATATGCCCATTAATCACTCTGTGAGTTTCCCCTAGCGAGCCCTGTGAAGTGAGACCCAAGTGAACATACCAGGAAGTATCACGCAATGCTGGGGAAGCTGAATATCCACCTTGGTTTCTGTTTTTCCCACTGGACTAACTTTAAAGGCCTAACAGAGCCATCTTGGTTTGGTGGTGTGCCAGCCTGAAGAATGGGTGGTGCTATTTAAGCGAAACTTCTCCTCTTATACTTCTAATGTGGTACTTCTCAATCTCTGTTTTCTGGGGGATGCTTCAACCTCACCATTGGGTTCTGGGATTATTACAGTGGTGTCTTGACTATGGTGAGTTACTAGTTGGGCTTTCTGTAAGGGAGGCGGAAGTCAAGAAGGGACTCTGTTGCTATCTGATGTCACTCTCCAAAATGCAACTAATTTCCATGTTGCATCCTTGAATTCCCCATCCTTGAATTTCAGAAATAAATCCCATTTGGTCAAAGTCTGTAATCCTTTTAAGATGCTGAATTCAGTTTGGTAGAATTTTGTTGAGTACCTTGCATCATTGCTCAATGGTCTGTAGTTTTCTTTCCTTCTGGTGTCTGTGTTTGTCTTTGGTATCAGGAAAATGTCCTCAAAAAATGAAAAAGGAAGTATTGAAGAATGCTTTTCTCTCCAATTTTTTTTTTTTTTGGAAACTTTTAGAAGGCTGGTGTCATTCTTCAAATGTTAGAACTCATCACTAAATCCATTTTGATTTTATATTTATTATTATTTACTGTTTTCATCTCCTTTTCTAGTTTCAGGTCTATTCAGATTTTCTATTCTTCTTGATTTAATCTTAGAATGTTTTGTGTTTCTAGGAATCTGGTTATTGCATCTTTATTATCCAATTTGCTGGTGTGCAGTTCATCTTTGTACTTTCTTATAATCCATTTTATTTTTGTAGAATCAGTAGTGATGTCCCCACTTTCATTTCTAATTTTAATAATGTGAGTCCTCTTTTTCCTTAGTACATATAGTTAAAGGTTTGACAACTATTTTGATTTTTTTTCAAAGAATCATCTTTTGGTTTCATTATTTTTCTCTATTTGAAAAGTTTTCCATTTTATTTATTTCTTTCAACTTTAATCTTTATTGTTTTCTTTCTACTGCATGCTTCCAGTTTAGTTTGTTCTTTGTTGTTACTTATTTTTTAAAGTAACACTGTTGCTTTGAGATCATTCTTGCTTTTTAATGTGATCATTTACAGCTATGAAATTTCCCATTAGGGTTGCTTTTGCTGCACCCCACAGATCTTGTTATGCTGTTTTTATTTTCATTCAGCCCTAAATATTTTCTAATTCCGTTTGTGATTTCGTCTTTGATCTATTTATTGTTTAAGAGTGTATTTTTTTCTATTTCTACAGATTTATAATTTTCATTTTTGTTCTGTTATTGATTTCTAACTTTATCACATAATGATCAGAGAAGATCCTTTATATGATAGTAGGGTAGAGTGTTTGGTATATGTCTGCTGGATAGTGTTGGGTTGTTGGGTTGTCCAAGTCCTCTATTTGCTTATCTTCTGTCTACCTGTTCTATCCATATAGAGAGTAGGATATTGAAGTCTCCAACTATTTTCATAGAACTATTTCTGTCTTCAATTCTGTAGATTTTTGCTTCATACATTTTGATAGTCTGTTATTAGATTTGTAAATGCTTTAATTGTTACTGCTTCTTCCTATATTGGAACTTTTGTTAATTGATGATGACCTTCTTTGTCTTTATAAAGTATTGTTTTCTATTTATAGACTTTTGCCTGATATTAATGTACCACCTGTGCTCTCTTCTGGTTATTATATTCATGGAAAATCTTTTTTCATCCTTTCACTTTCAAACTATTTGTGTTTTTGGATCTAAAATGAGTCTCCTGTAGAACACATATGGTTGGATTTTTAAAATTCCATATATAAGTAAGATCATACAGTATTTGTTTTTCTCTGTCTGGCTTATTTCATTTAGCATAACACTTTTAAAGTCCATCCATGTTGCTCTAAATGGCAGGATTTTCTTGTGGGTTTTTTTCCCTAATGGCTAAGTTATACTGCATATAAAACACACACACACACACACACACACACACACACACACACACACACTTCTTCATCCATTCATCCACTGATGGACATTTAGATTGTTTTCACATTTTACCTTCTATACATAATACTGCCATGAACATGGGGGTCCAGATACCTTTTCAAGTTAGAGTTTTGTTTCCTTTGGATACATTCCCAGAAGTGGGGTTGCTGGGTGGTAGGGTAGCTCTATTTTTAGCTTTTTGAGGATCCTCCATACTGTTTTCCAGAGTGCTTGCACCAGTTTGCATTCCCACCAACCGTGCACATGAGTTCCTTTTGCTCCATATCCTCGCCAGCAGTTGTTACCTCTTGTCTTTTAGAAGTGGCAATGCTAACAGGTGTGGGGAGATAGCTCATGATGGTTTTAATTTTCGTTTCAAAGGTGCATACAAAGAGAAGGAAATTTAGCTGGGGAAACATTACTGTTTAGGTTTGGTTGACTTAGGATGTGTTCTCTGGATTTCTGGGGGAAACAACTCCTGTCACCCATCTGTTCCCCCCCTCCCCCCGGCTTTAATCATAATCCAGCAACAAGTCCCAAGCCAATCAGATGGATAACGTGAGCTGGCAGGACCATGGCAGGCCACACTTCTTTTTCATATTAATTTAACAGAAGGCAGAGCTTTAAGGATTTGCTAGAATATGAGGCTGCATGAGAAGTCTATTAATCTGTCATCTTTTTATATCTCTGAGAATCTCAAGGCTTTTTAAAATTAAAATCATATGACTTTGTAAACAGCACCAGTTCCTTCAGTTGTGTGAAGGACTAAGAAACACCGAAGAATGAGTAAATTCCTCCTTGGAAAATTTGCAAGCTGCTTTTGACCAGCTCCATCCCAACCACACGGCTTCATGCTTACGTTTGTGCACAGGACATGGAGCATTCCCCACCCCCTCGGCGTGCCCCATATTCAGGTGTGTTTTTCCTCCCAGAAATAATTCTTTCCACCTCATTCACTATAAAAACTGAAACGTACATGGTCTTTGGTTTAAACAGTCTTTTAATCTCCACTAGGCATTCTATCTTAGTTTTGTTTTTCTCTATCTCCCCATGTAAGCAAAGTCATTTTATTGCTTGTGAGAAAGCAATGATTATTTTATCTAAGACTTGAATAAATCACTCAGCAGTAGGCCCACTGCTTCTGCAGAGTGTAAGTGGAATCTGCAATATTTTTGCTAAAATACATTTATCCAAGATCCAGCTTAGCCTAAGAGAAACAGACACAACTACATATGTGAATGTAATAGCACCATCCCTAATACAAAAAAGAGAGCAGAGAAGATTTTGTTATAAATGTCACAACAATAATGTCCAAGCATATGGTGATTAATTGTTCTGCAGTATTGTAACATTTATGGCACTAGTCACATTGTTACCTAGGATATTTTCTCTTGAATTCACAGTTTCTATTATATGAAGAAATGAAAATGATTACGTTTGGTATTCAGTCCTCCATTCAAATTGGGTCCTTTCCTGTCCTTAGTGGTTTCCTCTCCAGGGATGGCACAGCGGAGGGATGGGAGAACACAGATGTGTATCCTGCTGGCTTGAGACACTGTGGTGGGGGAGGGAGGGATGTAACCACTAACAGTGAGCACCTGCCAGAAGCACTTCCAAAGCCATCACCACCAAATCCCCTTCCTCCTCTCCCTTCTGTTCACTCCAAGGTCAAGGGTCTGTACACATGTAGCACACATCACCCAGAAATTACGGGGGCAATAAATGTCACACTCAGTCCTTATGTAAAATCCCACATGCCAACTATAAAACTGCACATGGAAATCATCTGTGCTGCCCAGAGTTTGCTTTTCATTTCCTGGGGGAGGATGATGTCCCAGGGACCCCAGGCTGGGCATCTCCAGGTCCCCCCGCCCCCCCTTTATGTGCCCTGGGGCTTCCAGCTTGGGACAGCATAGCCATGTACCTTAGGAATCAAGAGCACCTCTGTCACCTCCTTGTAAGAAAACGCCAATTCCTACAACTGATGGGCTCTGCCCTTTAATCATTCCCAACTTTGCCACTTCGCTGCAGACATCACAGAGTCCCGTCCTGTCCCATGTACCTGTGATTCTGATTCTCCATGGCTCCTTTGTGAGTCAAATGGCTTCTTCCTTAGACCTCTCCGGTAATGCCCACACTACTGCAAGGCCTCACACGTTCTTCCCAGCTAAGCTGGTCCGCTGGAGGACCCAGCTTACAGGTTTTGTAACACAGCCTGGCTGCCCCGTGCCCCTGGGGGCACACTAGGGAATTTCTTGTTACAGCTGTTTCATGCCTACTGTTTCTGGAGGGCTCGAAGGCACTTAGTTTGAAGATCCCTTTGAAAGTTGGGGCACGTTGGGTCGGTTCTTATGTTTGTTGTATTTACATGCAGTCTACCAACATGATCTTATATAGTTACAAATGAAAGTGTCAGGAGTAGTATTTCCAATTCTTCTTTACTAAAATAGATGAAAAGCTCTGATTCTTTGATGAAGGCAGGGGAAATGCTGGGTTTATTTATTTGAAGCATTTCATTTTCCTCTGAATACTCTGATTACAAGGATGTTAAGGGAGTTAAGGTGGCCTCAGCAGAGAATGCAGGAGGAAGAATTCATTGCCAGGGACTTGGTGAAGGCAGCACAGGGCTACGGCCACCACGAGAGTCCCCAGAGCGGTGACAGCTGAAGGCTTCCTGGGCACCACGAGGGGGAGTCAGATACAATGCTGAGGCTCACACGAGGATCCCAGGGAGAACTTTTAGTGGTAGAGTAAGAGAGCATAATTTAATATTGAATTAACTACAAAATATAAAGAGTCATGAACATCAACAGTGACCAACTTAGATGCGTGTGTGCGGGTGTGTGTGTGTGTGTGATTTTGAGGAAATCATACATGTATAAGTAAAAAAAAGCATACTTAAAACAACAACGAAATAAAATTATACCTAATTATACCCAATGCTTTCTGAAGTATGAAATTATCTAATGTTTAAGTACAAAAGACAGGTCTTGCTCAATCAATGTCATTTCAGACTTTAGATGCTTTTCTGTTTCTGTTATTTTTTTTTCTTTTCTTTTATCTCCTTTTCTTTCTTTCCTTTTCTGATAAAATGAAGTGCAGTTGATTTGGGGTAGTGCATTGTAGAGCTGGGGTGTGTTCTAGGGTAGAGCAAAGCTGTACGGAATAATAGGAGCACAGTATTAATCATTATATGTACCAAGAACCAAAAGAAGACCTCCTATTTTGGTCCAGAAACAAGATTCAGATGATTTTGCAAAATACAGATTTCCAAGGGCAGAGAAGATGTTCTGTTTGCACATACATACTTACAGGTATATAGGTTTTCAGTAAAGATCACTGAATAAATTAAATCACCAAACGAGGAAAGCAGTCACTCATCTTCCCTCTTATCAGTCTTGTCACCTGCTCACGTTCCTTCTTGGCCACAGGGAGACATTCTCCTCCTACAGCCTCCCATCCCACATCCTTCCGCAGATGGAACCGCTCTCTGCCTTGCTAAGGGACTCGGAACCTGCTGACAGCACTCCAGCAAGGGCGCGTGGCCTCAAGAGCCTTGGAAATGAGAGGCTGGAAGGTCCAGACACGTGGCTGTGGATCTGGACTTGAAGGCAGGGTACACACTCAGCAGCTACAGCAAGAGGGGGACGGCCACGAGATCTCTTGCAGGACGACTTCCTGCCTGGGCGAGGGTAACAGAGCGCTGGGCGGGAGGTGCCCACGACTGCACATGAGCGGAGAGATGGCTCCTGCGAAGGCCACAACCATGATCCGGGGTAGTTTGCAGACAGGGAATTCTTTTCTCCAGGGATAACCTCAGGAGGAGAGGGTTCTATTTCTTCCTGTGCAGATGAAATGTACACACGGTGGGCAGAAACCAGCAGCAAATCTCTTCCTGCAGATGAAGGACCTTGCTCTAGGTACCAACGGTGGCTTCTTTCCCATTTTTCCACCCACGTTCAGCTTCCTCATCAATTTTCCTGTCACCTTTGCACCCGTCATGTTTGTTTTAGGGCACTGTTTAACGTCAGGGCAGGGAAGGGTCCTTGCAGGCTGGAAAACCCAGAACTGGTCACCTAAGTGCCTTCTGTAAGTACAGGTGTTACACCCAAGATTTCAATATTGTCCCCAAAAACCAGAGACCACCAGGGAGACCGAGTCACGCATGCAAAAGCAAAGGGCTTTATTACGGGCTTAGGCTCGCCAGGGCCTAAACTCGAGCTCACAGACTTCACCAGCGCAGTGGATCTGTGCTGAGAGACCGGAGCAAGGGCTGAGCAGGGTTTTTATGGGTTTGGGAAGGGGGAGTTACAGGAAATTGTGACACAGGTACAGTGATCCAATCATTATCGCATAACATCATTGGCAGTAACTTTAACCATACACATTGTCCAGAGTGTTTGTTACTTTTGGCGGGACCCAATCACAATATTTAGAGTATTAACCAATTACAGAGTGGACCCAGGACCCAGGACCCTCACGTAGGGTGTGACTAGCCTTAAGCAATAAGTGATTTTCTATAGCTTCTACCTCTAGGTCTGCCCTTAGGAATGTTAAGGGTGTTAGCTGGCCTTTCCTGATTGGGTGTTACTAGGGTGGTCCCTCCTGCCTTGGGCAATCTGTACCCTTTTATTGTCTAGTGATTCTGAGAAACCTGACACTTAGGCCTCCAAGATCAGAGGGAAACTTGAAGCCTGTCATGGAGTCCATTTGGTTCAGACCTGCATCCTTACAAGGGGAGCTGTTGGTAGAAATTTTAAAATTTAAACACAAGCCACAGCTTCCCAATCTCATTCCAGTTCTTTCTGGCAGATCAGCCAGCTGGTTTCTTCCTCCTTCTTTTGAGGATACAGTGTGTGGGGTGGGGAAATGTGTGTGTATGTGAAAAGGGATCAATTACCAAAAGGAGAGAATTACTAGGCAAAGTACATAAGAGTTTCTCAGATGTGTCCTGAAGGTTAACGTAACTGCCACACTTGTTCAAAGGAACGTGAATTCACTTTTTTTTTTTTTTTTGCCAGAGTCCAGCTCCAGCAGGTCCAGGGTTCCCTGAAGGATGGACGGTGTCAGCAAAAGGGAGGGATGAGAGAGCCATGATATTCTTTCTGATCACCAAGCAGGCACCTCTGCACTGAGACTCAGCTTTATTTAGGGTTAAAATGTATGGGGCACAGCACAGAAGTGGCATTTGCCTTAGACAATGATTTCTGATGACAAATTTCTTAGGTATGTAAAAATTCCCCAGAACATCGACTGGTAGAAGACTCATGCATAATCTATCAATAGTGACGGGTATAGGTGATTTAGATGCTTATCATATGGGGAAGGAAGGTATCTTCACCATTCAAATACAAGGCAATGTTTTTAGCAGAGCAAAGGCAGAAGTTAGTTCTTTGTGAGCAGGGGTCAATAGCCTGTTTTCTTGAGGGGAAGAAAAACAGATTTCTAAGGAAATGCAATATTTGCTCCCATAATCACAAAAGAAGAAATTCCTATATAAATTCTTTCACAAGGTGCAATCAGCAGATTTTAGGGCCAGAATAAGGGGACAGGTCACTCCCGATACCAATCAACAAGGTGCTTTGGGGGTTCGTTGCTCAAGCAAAAATAATTGAGTGGGCGGTAGATACAGGTCACTATCTGATGGCAAACAGGCCTAGCAAACCCGCCTTACCTCACAAGGAGTATTTTCACCTTAGTGAGTTCAGAAACGGCTCCCAAATTTTTTAAACATTTATTAATTTTTGAGAGATAGAGAGAGACAGATTGTGAGCAGGGGAGGGGCAGAGAAAGAGAGAGAAACGGAATTTGAGCAGGTTCTAGGCTCTGAGCCTGACATGGGGCCTAAACACACAAACTGTGAGATCATGACTTGAGCTGAAGTTGGATGCTCAACAAACTGAGTCAACCTGGTGCTCCATGAATTCACTCTTTAACAATGTATTTGCATCTATTAGTTTCCTTGGGCAGCGCTGCCCAGTAGAAATGCAATGAAAGCCACAATTATAGCCATATATGGAATTTTAAATATTCTACTATTTATATTTAAAAAGTAAAAATAAGTGAAATAAGCATATCTATTTTATGTAACTAAATATACCCAAAATATTATTTCCTCCTATATTCTAACAAAAATTATTATTTACATGTTTACATTTTTTTTCAGAGAAAGTATTCTTTTATAAATTTATGTATTTATTTTGAGAGTGAGCGAGCAGGGGAGGGGCAGAGAGAGAGGGAGAGAGAGAATATCAGGCAGGCTCCACATTTCAATGCAGAGCCTGACACGGGGCTTGAACTAACAAACCATTAGATCATGACCTGAGCGAAAACCAAGAGTTGGATGCTTAACCAACTAAGCCACCCAGGTGCTCCTCATAGAAAATCCTTAAAACCAGGTTTATTCTACATTTACAACTCATCTGCATTCAGACCATTGACATTTCAAATGCCCAATAGCCATAGACACTTCGCAACTACCATGTTGGGCAACAGAGCCTTCCAGAATATACTTTCTTAGCATGACTGTTATTCATCACAGAAATCACAGCCACTGCCTAGTTAGTAGCTATTACTTTGGTAGGAGATTTCAACCGTGTCTCAGCAGTGACTGTCAGCAATTCAAACTGGCAGTTTCTGGATTAACACCTTTGCACATCTTCAAAAAGTTTTGCTTTTGTTACTTCAACTCACAGAACCACGAGTCATATGCTTTCATCAGATGCAAGAAGTTTTAGACAAAACATTACATAAATAGTCTTTAAAATTAACTTATATGGAAGTAGGGCTGAAAACAGGCAGGTTATCCTCAAAAGAGTCATGCAGCAACCTACATTTTCTGTAATTTACTTGCATGTGGAATGTATTTCCATTTCTCAAGACGTTAAAATAATTAGATGGTTTTTCTGCCTGAAATGCTGAGTAAGTTAAAGTGACGATCAGTTGTTCCCAACCAGACCCGACATCTTTAGTGCTTCCAGAAATTCAAATCTTTCCAACCGATTACAGATTCCTCCCTGCACGTCAGTATTATTGACTTCTATTTAAGTGTTCCTTCTCACAGGTGGATTGACCGACTACAAGTATGAATGAAAGCCAGGCTGTGGTACCACTGGCCTGGGATGACTGACAGAGGGAAGGAAAATTCACACCAGTCGCTGAGGTTGTGTCTCTCAGACGCTGCCCTGGCCTCACGGCTGCTGCATTCCTGCTGATACTTGGCTGGCCAAGGGCAAACATCTGGTGGGAAATCTTATAGGAAAAGTTAGGAAAGGAATCACTCAGTGAAGAAATAGGTGGGTTCTATTTTCAAAGAATAAAGTCCTATGAATGAGAAATGAACATGAAATCGATCAGAAAACAAAGATGGGAATTATCTCCAGGTCGTCCTGGCTGAGGAAAATGTAGAAAGGGAAGCAGACTTGGACTGCAGAAATAGCTACCATGAGACATTCTAGGTCACTACTTGATCACGGTGGCTCTGAGGCTGGTGATTTACCCCAAAAGTCCAGCCCCACGCCTCCCACCTGACACAGAGGACCGCAAGCAGCCCTGCCTGCAGTCTGCTCTCTTCCCATGGCCCACCTCCTGTCACTGTCTTTTACAATTATTGTGTTGCTCCTGTATGAGTCTAGAATATTTCGCTGTGTTAAATCCGTGTTGTTTGAGGGGATCTGCCAAGGGCTACCAATTGCTATTCACTAAGGATCTGTAAGCAGAAACTGTAAAGCCTTCACAGCAGATTAGCCAAATATTTCATAGCTTGAGAAAGGTTCCCAGCCAGTATCGATAAAGGAGACAGGCTCTAGCAGGAAAATGGGGGACGTTGGTCAAAAAGAGAAAGAAAACAAAGAATTGGGTTTAAAATGATCTTCAATAAAGTATAAGACTCCTTTGGTTTTTTTTTTTTTTTTTTTTTTTTTTTTAAGGAGGAAAGGACTTGGAGGAGATGAGTCAAATTCTCCTAGCAGACATTCTGATTCATTTTATCTGATTAACACTTATATTTGTGCCAGGAATTTCTGTTACAGATTGAATGCTGGAGGAGAGACAAAGGAAGGAATGGGGCAGATTTATCAGAGACCGTTGGTATGTAAAAGCTAACCACAACCTGGAGGAATGGCCGGAGAGTCTGGGGGGTGGCCTCCGTCCTCCTGTGGGGTGGCCTCCACCCTCCCCTCCACCCCGGCCCCCTGTCGCAAGTTTATTGTGATAAGTAAGCATCTGTTCTACTGGGAAACATTTTGAAAGTATATCAAGATTGTGTTTCAGCTTCATGACACAAGGAGTTTAAGTCTATTTTGATATTTTCTGAAAATACTCCCTTTGAATAAGCCATTTTAAAATACTACCACATTTGCAAAAAGCCACACTCCAATTTAACTGCAAAAGAACACCTTTTCTTTACTGAGCCAACTGCCAAAACATTTGAAAATGTTCTCGATTTAAAAGGCAAGCCTGTTTCTCCCCACAGAAGAATCTGGAGCACAGACAAGAAGTTTCCAATAATACCCTCCCAAATGGTGTGGAAGCACCTTTTTAATGCCAGTGACAGGACAGGGGTCTGAGTCCTGATTCCTGACATGGGGACACAGGGAATCAGCGCTTGGAGAAGAGATTGTTGAGAAAGAGACCCGAGCGTGAATTTCACTTCGTCAGGACGGAACTGCTTGGCTTTCGATGGGTTTACTTTTCTACGTCTCCAGTTTCCCTAACCACAAACTGGAGACCAGGATCACCACCATGGAAGACTACTGGGGGGACTCCATGAGAAAGCACAGGTTCCTGGCGATCACCACCTTGCCTGGCACACAGGACACACTCCATAAAACAAGTGGATTTAACATGGGTCTACTCTCCACACAAACAAAGTGCATCACGGCACGTCACTCCCCAGCTTAAAATCCGAGCTCCTTGAAATACAAATAAGTATCAATTTCCTTACCATGCGTGAGGCTCCTTCTCGAAGATCTGCCTTCATACCCTTTTCTGCTTTGTTCAGCTGCATGGAACTTCTCTCCGGCACATGTGCGGACCCAACCTGTTCCAGGGAAGAAAGAGATGTTCAATACATGAATAAATTAATCTTTCAGGCTCTTCAAATAAGTATAGAATGAGTGAGGACACTAAGGTCCAGTAAGTAGTCCTCAGCACCCAACTGAAGTGACACACTGAGGTTGTGAACCTCTCTCCCAAGGCCCAGCAGTCCTTGTATGGAGGGGCGAGTCTACCGTGAGGCCAGTGAGCCTGTCGGCTTCAGGAAGGACCACTGCAAGAGGGTCATAGACCCCAGTGGCTTTTAACAAACCAGATATTTTCATTAAAGTTGGTCAAGACCAGTGTCTCTTTCAATCTGGTTTCCCTTCATTACACTTGCAGCTACCGCTTCAGAATTCATTAATAAAATACCACGTCAGGGGTGCCTGGGCAGCTCAGTTGGTTGAGCACGGGACTCTTGGTTTTGGCTCAGGTCATAGTCTCATGGTTCCTGGGATCGAGCCCAGCACTGCTCTCTGTGCTGACAGTGCAGAGCATGCTTGGGACTCTCCCTCCCTCTTTCTGCCTCTCCCCTGCTCACACACGCTCTCTCAAAATAAATTAACTTTCAAAATAAAATAATAATAATAATACCATGTAAACTGTAGAACGATTGCCACATTTAGAGAAACCACCACAGAGTTTCTTCCTGTGTGAGCTGCATACCGTGGGGCACTGGGACAGTCACCGGCCTCACACACTTGGAGGCATGATTGCTGGAAGCCATCTGGACACCGTGACAAAGTAATCCAAGTAAAAACAGAAGCGACTGCACACCGCCCAATACGACCCCCTAGCTCCAAACTAAATGCATCCTCCTCCAATTTCCCTCATCTAGATTCTACAGCCACAAATAGCCTCAAGAATAACACCTGGCATGGGGTCGATGAGACACAAGAAGATGGAGGGACAGTGGTCTGAATGGATTATTGTTAAAGTCTCTTAATTTTGCAGAATTAAAAAAGAACATATATATACAATGGAGTACTACATGACAATGAGAAAGAATGAAATCTGGCCATTTGTAGGAAAGTGGATGGACCTTGAGGGTGTCATGCTGAGCGAAATAAGTCAGGCAGAGAAGGACAGATATCATATGTTTGCACTCATAGGTCTAACAGGAGAACAGGAGAAACCTAAGGGAGGACCAGGGGGAGGGGAAGAGGGAAAGAGAGTTGGGGAGAGAGAGGGACACAAAACTTGAGAGACTATTGAATGCTGAAAATGAACTGAGGGTTGAAGGGGAAGGGGGAGGGGGGGGGAAAGAGGTGGTGGTGATGGAGGAGGGCACTTGTGGGGAAGAGCACTGGGTGTTATATAGAAAACAATTTGACAATAAACTATTAAAAAATAAATAAAAAGAAAAGAAAAAAAATATGTTAACATATTGCTATGACTCTCCTCCAAGTGTCTAAAAGGGCATTTGTACTTCTTATCTCTATAATTATTAATGAAAACAAAATTCAATCAACCATGCTAAAACTGAAGAGGAATTCGCTTTCCATTTTCTCTAGAGAAAGTGACATCACAAAACTGTTACACTGGGAAAACGTAATCAAAGAGTAGGCAGCCAAAAGTGTAGGATTAAAAATATTATAAAGGTGTGCCAGGAAGATAAATAAGAAAAATATCACTACTATTTCCTGGATTTTATTACATTTAGAAGCTTATTAAGATGTTTAAACTTGATAACTTGTGATTTATTTTTGTTCCCAGTAAATATTCACCCTCATCCCTAATCTTGTGCCTATAATTTGAGCTCTGTGAATTTCAGTCCCCACTCTACCTGGATTCATCCTCCTGGCCAGTACGCTACTGTTACTGTTCACCTGCGGTTCAAGGTCACTCGATACATATAGCTACAGTGTCCTCAGACTGTCCTTACCTTTCCCCCCAAGTTTCGGCTAATGCTAGAGTAAAAGTATTCCTAGGGGGAGGGTGTGTCTATGTGTACCCCTAAGTTTCCTGTGAACAGGTTAGAATGGAAAGGATCACCTGTTGGCCATCAGTCGGAGGTAGGTACCAAAAATACTTCCTGATCCTACATATTGCATTATTTTGAAACTTTGTATTGTCAGCTTCAGAAATTCAGAAATTTATTTCTGAGTATATATATATATATATATATATATATATATATATATATATATATATATATATATCTTGGTAACTGGTTTGGCTTCCTTAGAGCCAAGTAGGTAAGCAATGAACAGAAACTTGAATTAAACACTCAAGTCCCCTGGAATGAGATTGAAGGCTCTCCTTCCTGCCTCAAGGGCTTGGCTTGATTTATATAAAACCGTTACACCCATCCTGCAGAATTTCTGGACTCTTTTCCAGAATTCTTCCTGAGAAGATAGTAAGTGTGCCATTTCTAGGAATTACAGTGGTTAATATTCTGCACATGATGATGCCTTTAAAATCATACTCTCTATATAAATGTTTAATATTCCAAATAAAATAATATAACCTTTATGTATAATAATTCTGAAGATAACATAAACTGTGTTAAGGTTTTCTACTGAAAGATACTGTGTGGTTTTCAATAGGAAATGCTTCAAAATATGCTGAAAACTTATCTAAAGATTTACTTAATAAACTTTTATTACACAAGTGTCCCTTGAACATCTTCTTCATAATACTGTCTTGATTTAGGTAGTGAATTCCTTTTCAAGATCTCAGACATAAGACCATAATAGAAATATCAAAGCACTGTGTACTTAAAGTCCAAAATCAGACAAGATTCCATTAGCACCATTGTCACCATATGAGACAGAAGAAAGGATGGATGGACCTCATACATTCCATCTATTTCACAAATTGCTTTTGCCAGTAATGTGGCATCTGTCCAAACTCTAAGTCATTGTAACTGGGAATAATTTACCACAATATGTATGTATTTAACTTTGGCATCCTAAGAAAATGTCTTAATACATTTTGTATATCATTTATCCTAGAAATGGGCCTTAATGGAAAAGAGAACCCAAGATCCTCAATGGGAAGGGAAGTCATATTCTTTGCTTGTATACAGTTAGGGAAAATACACACACACACACACACACACACACACACACACACAGAGAGAGAGAGAGAGAGAGAGAGAGAGAGAGAGAGAGATTGAGATTGAGATTCTAGCTTTGGAAGGAGTGACCCTTTTAGGCTGTGATTTTGTGTCTTGACACAGTGCCCTTATGTATGTTCCTAGCAGCCTAGGAGAATCTCACATTTGGTGGGTTCTCAATAATCTTCATAGAATAAGTAGATGAGGGAAATCCAAATTTAAGAACTCAAAAAGAACAGAGCCCACAAAACTCTGCCTTTCCCATCAGGACACTTTTTCTGTTGAACAAGGATCCATTCATCAGTTCCTTTTTTAAAGCAATATTTAAACAATTATATATCTTCTGAAATATACTGTTACAGAGCTCACGAATGTTGATCATATTCATCAGAACACCATCAAGGACATTATCAAATCCTTCGGAAAACACCAGCTCTTCTGTCAATGAAGTTCTCTCGACCGACCAGTGTAATATCTAACAGGAGAAGATCACAGGGCATTTGTCCTTCCTGCAGCTCAGCTGCTGACTGCTAGCACACCCAAACTACATGTGGGCTGGCATGGGAATCAGAGCCTGAAACCGGTGCACCTTGAATGTGAATGCGCCCGTCCTTACAAAATCCCAGTTATCCTGAAGACTTGTCCCTTCCTAGATTCTCCGTTCCACCATTTTCCCACTGACAGAATACAGATATCCCATTGGCTTTCCACTGCCAGTAAGAATAGTGACGTTTCCTAAAGCGCTAGAATTCACCTGAGCCAGGAAGAAGGCACGGTGATGGCCTCGTGTGACACTGGCCCTGTAGCTTTGTGTTGGTACAGTCGCACATGAGGACCCACGTTCCTGCCCTCCACGGTTTCGTAACAACATTCTTCTCTTTCTCAAGTACTTAATTTTTTGAATAGAATTAATATAAGTACATTCCACAGTTCCATATTTAAGCAGTGAAAATTCCTAACGGTGTGGGGGAAGGGTACACATAGCGTGAAGATCCTGTCTCCCTGCTCCTGCCTCTCTTTCTAACACATCAATTTCCGTTTCCCTGTGCCGGCACCCACTTATGTATGTATCTTCCCTTTTTCTACAGCAATAGAAACAGACTATAAATATTATTTAGCACACTGCTTGCTCATAATAAATCCTAGGGTTCTTTCTACATAAAAATATAGACAGCAGCTCATTCCATTAGCCCTGAGCTTTAATTAGCTTTTAATTCCCCTAGCTTGAGAGCCATGATGTATTACACAGTGGAGCATATTCTGTCATTTACTGAATCAAACCCCTACTGATGGGTATTTAAGGTTTTTTCCCTAATAGTTTGATTATATAGGTTCATATTCTCATAGTCAGTATTTTTAAATCTGGTCATTTCTGAAAGCCACTTTTTAAAATAATGTTTGTGCCAAAATTCATTTGGTCACAAAATTGAATCTTTACTGATAAGAGGCACCATCTGTGTCTCTGTGCTCACAAGGGTCACATGGGCCTCTGCTGGCATTTGTGATGCATGGATTATTAGCTCTTACATATTGAAGCATATTATTTGATAATTCTCAGTCTTTAACATTTTCTTATGTTTTGCCTTAGTTTTAATTAAACTGTGAAAATGCTTTTCAAATTAAATCTACTGCTCATATGGTGACAGTTAAATTCAGAAAATAATGAGGAATGCATTAATCAGCATGGTTTGTGTTCACTGTGCGACAATGATGAGAAAGAACTAAGGTAACAGAAAAAGGCATTGCTAGGGGGAGGGGAGGTGAAAAGCAAAAGTCATGACCCTGCACCCATCATATGGATGTGACAGTGACAGCTGCGTGTGTGCCAGCAACTGGTCTGTGGGTCATGTGGCCAGCTGGACGTGACCATGAAGAAATGAACAACCACAGTGCATGTTGATCTTTACAAGGTCTGACTCTCAAGCATGAAGAAGCACTGCAGCGAAATTCAGCTGAGAATCTACAGTGAAAAAGCTATTTTGACATATTTCCTAAGATAATGCTTTGAAATACAGTCTTAAACAAAAAAACCTACAACGTTGTTATTCATGCATGAGTATATGTTTGCCCAGTGTGGCACCTGTTATATGCCCCTTCTATTTTATGATGGTCAAATATAAATGTTATTTGAAAGTATTTAAGGCTGTTGTAATGAACACAAGTTGAAGAATCCAAGATTTTCCAAAAGCATTTGGTTTGTAGGACACCAATTATACTGTTGCTATTGTTTGGAATTATGTTGATAAACTACATTAGCAAATGCTTGGAATGGCCATCAGGCTGGCAATAGCATTTGAAAAGCTCTGCTGGTATAGAGTTTAAATGATCCTTTTACATAATGAGAGATGATATCACCCCTCATCAATGAGATACAAGTAATTAAGCCAAGAATATAGAAAAGTGAGATAAAGTTCCACATGAGTGAAAACATATGCTGTCTTTTTCTGACTGATTTATATTACCTAGAGTAATAAAGAAACTTAACAGAAGACCAAGGAGGAAGGGAAGGGGATAAAATAGTTACAGAGAGGGAGGGAAGTAAACCATATGAGACTCTTAAATACAGAGAACAAACTGAGGGTTGATGGGAGTGGGGGAGAGGGGAAAATGAGTGCTGGAGATGGAGGAGAACGCTTGTTGGGATGAGCACTGGGTGTTGTATGGAAGCAATGAATCATGGGAATGTACCCCCAAAACCAAGAGCACACTGTACACACTGCATGTTAGCTAACTTGATAATAAATTATATTAAAAAAAGAGTTAGATACAAAGCATTTGCTGTGTGTTACCTGAATGTTGGGGAAATTGTGTAAATGTTCAATTTTTTTCATTAGAAGATGGAAAGACAATGGTTGTCCACTTAACTGCTGTACTTAACCCAATTTTCACTTACCAGGGATCAGGTGATTACTGTAGTTTACATAATTAAACAAAACTTCTTAGATGGAAATCCATGATAAGGAGACATCAGAAGCCTTTCACCAGGCCATCTATAATGAGGTTTGATAAGCCCTGGGTGGGTGGGGGGTTGTTCCTTGCCCATTCTCAGACATGTAACTCCCACCTACTTACAAAGGTCATGATGATGTGTTCACTTTTCCAAGAACTGCTGATGTAGAAAACATTCAGTGTGTGGACACTTGCAGGCAGAATGAAGGTCTCTTTCGTGGAAAGAGTCAGCACAGCTTGCTTATAGCCTAGATCCATGTTTTCAAAATGTTATTCCTACAATCAGTGACATCAGTACCCCCTGATACCATGATGAAAATGTAAAGTACAGGGTCCTACCCCCCAAATGTATTGAGTCATGCTCTCTGAAGTGGGGACCCAGCACTCTGTCTTTCCAAAAGTCTTTGGTTGATCCTTACGAAAGCTATCATTTGAGAGTATTCAAAAGCCTTAAAAAAAAAAAACACTACTTTTTAAAAAATCACCATGAGAGACCCCTCCCAGCCTCAGTTGGCTGAGTGTTGGACTCAGGTCATGATCTCATGGTTCCTAGTTTCAAGACCCATGTGGGGCTTTGTGCTGACAGTTCAGAGACTTCTTCAGATTTTCTGTCTCTCTATATGTCCCTCTCCAGCTTGTACTCTCTCTCTCTCTCTCTCTCTCTCTCAAAAATGAATAAACATGAAAAAATTAAACCTGTATCCCATACACATTTATTCCAGAAGATTTTGATAAGGTATTGAGTACTTGTTCCAGTAACAGCATTGAATAACCTTGTCACAAATATGGTAGTACACTTTTGGGAATTCCTAGAAGCAGAAGTGCTGGTTCCAAGAGTATATGCATTGGTGATTTAAAAAGATAAAACCCAAATTCCCTACACAGCGATTACATCAACTTGCTTTCTCACTATATCATGACAATGTAAGTGAGCACCTATTCTCACATATCTCAATGACAATCTAATACTAAGCTGGACAGCGTTTTTTGGTCTGATAGGTGATAAGCGGCATCTTACTAGTTTAATTTGCATGCTTCTTACCATGACTAGAGCTGATCAATCACTTTTGCACTCATCACTGCTGGGCTGGTGTCATACTGTTCATGTACTTGGCCCATCTTTCTGCTGGGTGCGTATCAGAGCTACTATAATCCTATACTTAAAAGATCACCATCAGTCATGGTAGATACACATGTCGATGGTCTCAGTTGACTTGATTATGTTGGTATGTGAATTTTTGTTCTACAAAAGGTCTTTGTTTTTTACATTGTTAAACTGACCAGGTTTACTTTTCTCTTTGTGCTTCTTCTATGTTACAGCTAGAAAAGCCTGTATAATCCAGAGATTAAATACACTTCCACTTTTTTCTATAGCTCTATTGGATGTTTTCGCGCACATATTTTATCAGTTTTGAATATTTCCTAGTATATACTATGAGGAATTTACCTAACCTCATTATCTTTTTCCAGACAGCAAATTGTTTTCACACACCACTTATGGAAAGGTCTATCTTTCCACCCAGATGAAAAATGTCAGCTGGAACATGTAAGAGAGTGTTTTTTTTTGTTTCTGCAGAAATGTGTTTCTATTTCTAAACTTTCAGTTCTATTAGTTGGTCTAAACCTGTGACAGTGTCCCATTATGTCGCAGGCTGCACAGGAACAGTATCTTAACACTTTCCAGGGAACGTTCCTCTGCTTTCACTCCTCTGGCACCGGCCTTTTTCTGAGATTGCCAGACTTTTTTTCTTTTAACCTTAATATCACTGCAGCATTAATTTTACATTTACTTTATCTAGTTAAATAAAACTCGTTGGCAGTTTGTTGGGGCTGATGTAAATGTAATTGGCTGATGGCAGAAGACACATCACATTGTGTCTTCCAACCTAAGAGATGAGCCTTTATGTTTTCATCCATTTACATTCAATAACTCCCGCTGTGTGATCCTGAAAGAGTTCTAATTTTGAACCATCTTTGCCTCTTTGGAAGAAGCTCCATTTGGTATGTATCTTATTACTTTAATATGTTCTGGACTTTGCTGCTAAATACTTTAGGACCTGGTGTGGGAAGCTGCAAAGATTCAGCTGCTTGGCCATTTGCTAGCCGGAAATGTCACTCCCTGAGGGGAGTTACAAAACTAGGCAGGGGAGCGCCACTCCCTGTCAGGAGAAGCCAGAAAAACAAAGATCAATCGCCTACAGGCAGGGTGGTATCGGCCCTTCAGTGCTGTGCTAAAAGCCTTAGTTTGGTTCCTCTTTTACTCCAGCCTTAATCCCTTAACCCTGTTTCCTAGCGACCGACCTAGGTCAGCTGCCTTGTTTTCCCGCCTCGAAACCTTTATAAGATACAGTGTTTTCCCAATAAAGAAGAAAAGGCTTGATCAGAAACCGTGTGTTGTCTCCACTCTCTGCGTCTCCCTCCTGCCCTATTTCTCTCTCCCTCCCTCAGGAACGAACCCGCAAGGATTTACTGCCCTGCCGGGGTGGCTAGACCGGACAAGTGGCCCCCAACGTGGGGTGAGTAAGGGAACATGACACCTGGCTTTGACATTCATAAGTAGAATAAACATTTTTGTGTGTGTGAAATCTTTCTACGAGTTCACCATGAGTGAAATGTTACCTTAAGAGAATAACTTAAAATTTATCCTACTTTTTCCTTGTGTCAGAACAGTTTGAACTACCTGCCCTTTAAATGTGTGGAAAAATTCTTTGTCTCCCTTATTAGACTTTATAAGATAACCATCATCATATATTTGTTTTCATATTTTTGAACTGTAAATGGAACCAAATAGTGTTATCTTTCTTGTGTTTCGTTTCTTTTACCCAACATAATACCTGGGAAATGTGTCCATGTTTATGCATTAATCAGTTTATTCTTTACCATATAATTTCCCACTAAATGAATACGGCATGTCACTAGTGATGGACATTTCCAAAGTGGGCTACTACCTTAGACTATTAGACCAATGTAGGCTATTACAAATACTACTACTATGAAGGGCCCTTTTAGTATATAACTCTGCAACTCACTCTCTCTCTCTGTATCCATCTATCCATCCACATCCATCCATCCACCCTTCTATTGAATCAATCATTTTTGCTGGGTCTATATTCAGATGTGGAATTACTGAATCAGGATAAAGCCGATACATATCCTGAGATACTGGTCCAACAGTATTCAAAGGCCGCTATGCCATTTTCATCTTGGAGCAACAGGGCATGAGGATTCTGATTTCTCCTCGTTCTGCTAATTTTTATACTACCTTTTTTAGTTTTGGGTTTTCAGTGGTATCATATTGTGGTTTTAATCAACATTCTCTAACTACCAGGAAAATTGAACATCTCTTCGTGTATTTATTGGCTACTTAGAAATCCTGCTTTGTACTGTGTCTGTTCTAGGGTCATATTCATTTGTATTGGGGTTTTTTTGTTTTTGTTTTTGTAATTTCCTTACTGATTTTTAGATGTTTTTTCTAGATGTAGGATGCAAGCCCTTTGACAGTTATATTTGTTAGAATCATCTTGTCTACTCTGTGGTTTGCCTTTTCACTCTGACTCTGAATTTACAAAATTATAAATTTTACATGGTCCCCTTTATCAAACTATGTTTATACAGATGGCGTTATTTACTTTCTTTGCAAAAAGGTCCCAACCTGCCTCAGGCTCATGTCAGTAGTCTCTTATCATTTTCTAAAAGCTTCACTCTTTTCCCTTTTGCATACCTTTAATACCTTTAAACTCTTCAGAATTAACTTTTGGGAACAGTATGATAAAGAAATCTCTTATTTTTAAAATGATGGATATCCAATCAACCTAACAGTTTAATACAAAGATGTCCTTCACCCATTTCTTTGTTTCACTTGTGTCGTAAGTACACCGTTAAGGTGGGGTGTTGGTGCACTAATACACGCTACCCGCTGCTCACTCATCTGGCTTATGGCAGCTAGATCTGTCACTTTCTCGTTGTAGACTCAAAACTCAGCTCTGGCCAAACACAGGAATAAAGCTGATAGAATTATGACTTGAACTGCATTAGAACTACAAGTCAGTTTTAGAAGAATTTGCATCTCTATAATATGTATTATTTTAAGTATTTTACTTGCACACATCTAATTACTAAGTTCCTCTCCAAATGTTCTTGAAAATATTTTATAATTTTCTGTATAGAGAACTTCAGGTTATATTAAATTTATTATTTGGTGTTTAACATCATTTATTGTAATATAAATAAGATATTTTATTGTTAATTTTTATTTTTTTCTGATATTGTTAAGTTGTACGTATTGAAACTGTACGCAGCAGGTGTCCAAATCAAATTATTATTTCTGTTAATGATCTACAGATTCTTCAGATCTATGTTTCTACAAATATACTAACATCGTCTGTGGACATGGTCTCCTTTCCAGTTATTATAATGAATAGTCCTATGACTACCTACAAAATTAAATGCATTATTTAAATGTTTCATACAAAGCTAACTCCAGCCCCAGATGGCTTTAATGGTGATTACTACCATGTATAATTATCTCAGAAATCAGGAAAAGATAAAACTCTTCTCGATTTGTTGTAGAAGAATAGCCTAACTCTGAAAACAAAACCTGACCAGAAAAACACAATTTTGAAAAAATCATAGGCCAAGCTTATGAACATGGATGCAAGAATCTTGAATAAAATATGAGCAAAGGAAACCAAGAAATACAGAAGAAGAATTATTAGGTCAGGGTTATTCAAGGAATATGAAGGAATTATTGCAGGTTTTAATTAATCATTATTTTCAACATTGTACTAGACATTTTGGCCAATGTAATAAAGAGGCAAGGATATGAATACTTTCATATATATATTCCTCTTGAATATTTTATGTTGATATCTTCTAATACTGGGGCACTACTGACATCCAAACAAATGGTGAGTACGTGTACTCCTGTACACACCATCTCACACAAAAATATTATTGAAAACTTGAAATGTGCAAAATTCACTGCCTTTGCTGTGGTGGTAAATACAAGGGTGAGGTAGAGTTAACTCCTATCTCAAAGGAACATATAGTCTAGTTGTGGCGGAGGACAATGAATTATTTTAAAACACAGCACAGTGCACAGTCCTGACTCCTTCCTAGCAACTAACACAGGACAAGATGTAAATCTCTGACTGAATCTACGCAATGGAGAGACCCAAAGTGCAACATAAGTGGGGTGCCTGGGTGGCTCAGTCAGTTGAGCGTCTGGCTTCGGCTCAGGTCATGATCTCACAGTTTGTGGATTCGAGCCCTACATCGGGCTCTGTGCTGACAGCTAGCTTAGAGCCTGGAGCCTGCTTCACACTCTGTGCCTCCCTCTCTCTCTGACCCTCCTCTGCTCATGCGGTCTCTCTCAATCTCTCAAAAACAAATACAAAACATTTAAAAAAATCAAAGTGCAACGTAAGGACAGTCCATATATCTTGTCTACTCTAAACTATGACCCCATCTGAGAATATCCTTCCCCATTCCGTCTACTATTTTTTTCAATTTGTTTTATTGGTTTTGCTGAAATTGTTCTGATTAAAGCTTTCTGAGCAGTTTACACAATACTAATTGAAGATTTAATGCAAATAACTTCAATCAAATTGTCCCCTAACCATGAGCCCACCTGCTCTACAGGAAGGTGAACCTTGATGGAGGGACGAGCCTGGGCACAGGTTTGTGGAGAAGGTACTCCCTTAGTGCTGGTCAGCACAGGACCCTCCTCCCCAGAGCGGGGCTGGTTGATGTGTACGTGCTCACACATGGGCACTCTTCTGCCACTTAAAAAGCCACCCAATCTTCTTGACTTAAAACCAAAAAATAATTTCCTTTTTTCATTGACCTGCCATTGGCACAGGGGCTGGTGGGGAAGTCTTACCACTGGCCCTTGACTGGAGCCAGAAATAATTTTTCCAAGAGGGGCTCACTCCTATGGCTAGTAAATATGGGCTGCCTGTTAGCTGGGAGCTCAAAGGGGATGGTCACATGCCTCAGTTCCTTCCTACAAGGGTGTCTACTTCTTGAGCCTCTTCAGAGCATGGCGGCTTAATGCCAAAAATGAGCATTCAAGGGAGAAACAGTGAAATTTCTTAAGCCCGGATGCGCAAACCAGAGCACTGTCACTTCACAGTATCCTACTGGGCGAGCAGGTCAATCCCTGCTCAGGTCCAAGGGGAGAGCATTATAAACACCTGCTAATGGGCAGCATGGAAAAGAAGTTGAGGCCATCTTTCATCTGTTTTAGTCCTGAAGCCCCTGACTCTAGGAGGAATGGATTTCAGGAAGAACGAGAGCAAACACAAGGTAAAAACAATGAATTTAACTGCATTGGGAACTGGGCTGCCTTCTCTAAAACGAGGAATAGGGAAGAAAGCAAACTCACTCTTCACAATGTCTCCCCTTTCTGCTTATGTGCTTTCTTCCTTTCAAAACGGTACAGAACGCCTCTCTCCGCAGGACTGAAATCTCAGGGTTGGCACAGGCTTACCGTAGAGCCGTGTAAGGAGTTAAATCAGCTTCGCGCAGGATAGACAAAACAGCCGCCAGCACGTATCACTCCTTTTCTTCAAAAATCTTTACATTTTTCAACAAAACGTGTTTGTAAGTCAGAAACAGATATCAATAAAAAAATATTGATTAACTCCATACAAATAATTATTGCCTAGGCCAAGATCACTTAGTCTAAGTGTTACATTGACACAGACACACACTGACATTTCTGGAAGGCAGAGCTAGAAGAATGGCAAGCCAAGAAGGTGCCGTGAGTCCCAACGTTACGGCAGCACCATGTGGTGTGGGAGCTGGGCAATGAGGCAACAATAATGGACCTTTAGGCGAGGCAAACGATTTGGGGTCCTGCTGAGGACAGACGCCTTGTAGCAAATTCACAAAATCCAAATAAAGACTAAAGGGACAGAAAATGGCAAATTGATTTATGTTTCAAAGAAGTCCAAAATAAGCAAAAGGTCAGCCTTAGTCCTCTTAAATGTTCCTGGAGAGTTAAGGGAGCCTTTTGAGCCATGTGTCAGTTTTTTTTTTTTGAAAGTAGCCAAACTCTCCTCTAAAAAAAAGATCCAATTTTCCCTCGATTAAAAAAAAAATGTTTTTCTGTTACTCATTTTGGAGGCCTAAGTACAAAGCCATTTCAGCACGTAAAAATTGGCTTTTCTGCCCTCAATAAAATATATGTGGTTATTTGATGGTGCAAATGACAGGAAGGCTCAGAACTGTCCTGTCATTTTGAGTAAGGCGCAATACTCGCCCAGCTGACCGCATGCAGGACTAAACGAGATGCTGTAGCAAGACATCTGGGACATTTTCTTTCTGCTGTGTCAGCAAGGACAGTGGGAAAAGAATAACTTGGATGCTTGAAGGGACCTAGTTTTAATCCCAGCCCCGCTCTGCCAATTATTTTGCTTCTCTGCACACTGTGTTTTTTTCCCCATCTGCAAACTGAAGTGTTTGGAAACAGTCCTCTCTGAAGTCTTCCGTGGCTTTAATATCCAGCATCTTGCTCTGTTAACACTTTCTTCTCTAAGACGGATACGGCTTTTTAAACGTGGACAGACATATTAATATGTATGCTTGCAGTTATTTCACCTCAAGTTTCTTCAGCACCTAATGTTGAGTCCTGGCCTTCTGATGGAACCTTAAAAATCGTCTCCTGTCCAGCACCAAAGGTCTTGCTTTTCCCTTGGTTCAGGCAAAGATTGCATCGGATAGCTGCGGGGCTCTCTTGGTTCCTGGGGGGATTTGTTCAAATGCTACGGAGGGCTGTTCTCTGACGTAATATCTAAAACATCCAATACTCTTTGTGCCCTAACATTACTTTTTTTCCCCCTTCATAAATCTCATCACCACTCAATACTGGAATTATGTGTTCATTGCCTCATTCCGCTATTAGAATGTAAGATCCATAACAGGGCAAGGAAGAGGGGTTATTCACTGTCCATGGAAGAACGCCTGGACACGAGTAAATACTTCAGCTCAACTCCGACTCAGCTCAGTGTCTATGTATTTTCCTACTGCATCTTGCTCCATGATTTTTTGTTCCAGCTTGTAAGCTTACTCTCAGTGGCTATACGGAACTTTCCATTGAATATTGTACCGAGTTAAAACTGGATGTTCTTTCCTCACAATCCCTTATTTAAAACTGAAAGCTCTACACATGGTGTCACCCCCTTCTCTTTCCACTTCTCACTAACTCAGCTGTCCCTTTGAATGACTCGTCTTTCACCTGATCTCACCTTTCAGGCTTGACACCATGTCTCAGTCATTATTTTTATCTTCATGCTCCCAGTAACTAAAGGAGTTTTTCACATAGCAGGCAGTCACTGTTTTTAATTAAACACACACACACACACACACACACACAAGCACACACATACGCATACATATGTGCACTTGTGCACACACACACGCACAGATACCCACATGCACATGCACGCATGCATGCACACACATGCGCATGCACACGCACACACCCACACATCATCATACCAGAATTAGAGTTGCCCACTTTGATGAACAGTGTTCATCAGTTTATGTTTTAGGTTGTGTATAACAAACTAGGCATTTTAGATTCTTAAATTTCTTAATAAAATAAGAAATTTTATTAGATCGGGTAAATTACCCAATAAAATATTGTTTAACAATCTCCTCTCTGTACAGACACAGATATTTGGAAAGATAATTCATTCTTGTGATCGCATCTTGAAGACCTGGCCTTTGGCTACTCATATCTACATGTATGTCCTCCAATTCCACTGCAGACATAATCCATGTTTCCTAGTTTCTATAATGCACCACGGTCTCCACCAGCTGTATCTGCCTTCTCACATGCCATACTTGCATCTAGAACACTATTCACTCCTCACTTTGCCAGACCAACGTCTCTTCATTTCCGAAACCTACAGTGCTTTCTGATCTGTGTGATAACTCTATGCTAAGCCTGGCATATTGGTCCCTTAACTCTTGCTGTCTGCCTTCCAGAGGACTTTTCTCATTTCCCTTCATCCCATCTGCCAAATAGTATATTCATTTGTTCGCCATTGCTGTTTCCTGAGCATGCCTACATTTGAAGCCATGATCTGCCGTAACTCGGAGGCATCCCGCCAATGTTGTGTGAACCTATCTTACCCATTCCTGGTCTTCCTCACTAAGCTAAGTTAGCATCACTTTGCCTTCCATTCTAAGATCAATTAAAGAGATGAGATATCAATAGAGCCTTGCTCTGATCCCAGGAGATGATTTGAAAACTATAATCGAATTTAATTATGTCATTTCCACACACTCAGAGAGACTGGAACGCTGCCCACATTCTACTCCATTTTGGCAGGTTAGAATCAGCTATCGTGTTGAAAGGCGCCTGCCCAATGTTCATTAATTCGGTTTTCCAGAAGCAAAAGCAATGCCTGCCAACCTCATTTTTTTTTTCTCATTAGCTACCTGCAAAGGCTTAAAACCAATAAAACTCACCACTGTTTACTGGACAAATTGCACAACTCTTCCACTGACACAACCTCCACACTGTTGTGGTTGGGTGTCATTTCCAACCTTATGCCACGCTTCTTCCGAGCATGACCACTGTTCCATCAGACTTATCTGCTGCTCCCAAACGTGCCTTGTTTCCACTCTTTGTTTGCGACACCCCTACTCCCGACAAGAGTCCATTCCAACCCAGTATTGGAGACAAAACTCATACCCCATCACTGCCCTGGAGCCACCCTGATCTAATGGCCTGATAAGCCAGTTTCTTTAGTAATATATCTTACTGTCAGATTTTATCTCTGTGTTAGCTTCCTTGTAACTTTAGACTACTATATTCCCTTTGCTTGTCTATCCATAAGAAGGTGTAAACCAAGAACGAATACATATTATGTCCTTATTATCTGCAAGGACAATGACTCTAAAATAAAGACTGACATCAAATTGCATAGCTCAGGATTACTGTGCAAATTTTTGCAGCTGCGTATTAATCCATGGCAGAGATCCATGGAGAACTAATCAGTGTAAGCTAGAGATTATGTCTATATTAAGCTCTCTGTCATCACTCCTGCTTGTACCTCTTGAAACACAAATGGATCTTTATGCCCAAAAACCAATTTAGGAAGTGAATTATTAGAAAACAAATACATATTTTTTCTGCAGTATATTAAACAAACTTCAACTGAGTACATTTGAGAATCTAATTGGCTTTTTCCAATGATTCTTGAATCAGGCAACATTACATCAAACAGGTAGAGAGGAGCTCTGAGGACTGCACAAAATGGAAGGCTTTTAGAGGCAAAAGGGGACAAGGACAAGGAAGTCATGAAAAGTAAAGGATTGTTTCAGGTGAGGACACCTTCCTTTGAAGGGAGGGTGCCTGACATGTAGGTGAGTTCTCTAGTGTTGAACAGGAAATCCCAGACTGACTCAGTTAAAATTCCACTCCCGGGTTCACAGTGAAATTAGGTTAAGTATTACGTCTCTCATTTGTGGACCTGGTGCTTAGCACAAGTGACTCCATTTGGGGCCTGTGGTTTCTTTCTTTCTTCCTTTCTTTGTTTTTTTCTTTTTTTTTTAACAACTAAATCAAAGTGAAAACCACATGCATCCCTAAGTGCTTTTTACTTTTTCTTCCCAACTATTTCAGACAAACAAGAAAACCTGTCAAGCTTTATTTCCTAGGATGCCATTCATCAGAAGTGCATAGTTTTAGAGGTCGTTGACACAGAGAGAGCAGTTGTCACAGAATTAGTTCTTCTGCCGACAACCTGCGAAAAGAGTGTTGTTGATTCTGACCCTGGTGCCCTGATAGACCAAGGAAGGAAATTGTCCAAAACATGAGAGACTCTTCTGTGTCTGCCTAACACTGAGAATATGACATTTCTAAACTGTGGTGACTCACAAAATGCTAAGCAGAGTAGAGGAATATCTAGTTATGAACAAATTAATAATCCTTATGATTAAATATTTTCATGGAATATATATGACAGGTGAGAAATGAAGCTCAAACTCGGTAGGCAGTAAGGGATTAATCAGATGTGGTTCTTAAAAGTTATGCTGTGTGCTTCTCAGTATGTGACAAGAGTAGAAGCTGGTTTGGGGGCCACTTCACACATCAATTAAAAACTAAAAAGGCAAGTTAGGAAGATATACAGTTTCCAAAAGCTGTCTTCATATAGACAGAAAAACAAATAGCCCAAAGATTCTTAAATATTTCATTAATTCTTAATAACCCTTTCAGTTTAATATTTTTTACTGTTTATTTATTTTTGAGAGAGAGAGAGACAGACAGATAGACCACGAGTAGGGGAGGGGCAGAAAGAGAGGGGGACACAGCATCCAAAGCAGGCTCCAGGCTCTGAGCTGTCAGCACACAGCTCGATGTGGGTCTTGAATCCATGGACCATGAGATCATGACCTGAGCTGAAGTCAGACGCTTAGTGGACTGAGCCCCCCAGGCGCCCCAACACTCTCAGTTCAAATACAAACAATGCAACTGTATTCATTCAAACTCATTTACTGGTGCATCCAGAACATTCAAGCCAAACGTGATTTCAGACGAAAGGAACATGCTTGCTTCAGACACAACTGGACCACTGATTTAAACAGCATCAGAAGAATTCAGTTTTTCTCCCTGTCTCCTTTCATCTTTTTCCTATTTTCCATTTTATTATCAAAAACACTCTCTTCTCATTGTCACATGACACCTGCTGATCTGGGACTGGGTTCTCAGAACTCTGCACACAGCTGGCTGGTTCTGGTTGGCTTGACTTAGGCCACGTGCCCCCATGTGATCCAACCACTGCGGTCACAAGGAAGGAATCCACACTCGGCTCGGTCTCGCGTGTAGGTCTGCCTCTGGGAATGACTCAAATTTGACATCATTTAAAACACATGGGCTGAATGATTGGGACCCAAAGCAAAAATGAAGTTCTGCTACCAGAAGAACCTGGAATGTATTCTAATTGGCAAAAATAAATGAATAAATGTTTCCATAAAATACTACATTACCAGCACACACATTGATTTTTATTTCTCATTAAAAATGATCTCTAAATAATTCAATACAACAGTGTCTTTAAATGAATAAACACATATCTAGATAGGAGGGGTAGTTGAGCAATAAGCCTAAAGTATGATCCCTAAAAAATAATGATTATAAAGGTTAGTGAAAACCTCAGAGCCTCTCTACCTGCTGAAATCAATATGCCTTCAGTAATTCATACGAGAGCTTGTCTTACTAATTACAAAAAATTAAGTGAGGTAAGATAAGCATATATATGTAGATATAGATATTTATATAGATACAAACTGTATATGTTATCATTCATTAAAATAACATATTGGACACCATAAAACTATTATTTACAACTGTGGGTTTGTTTTTATTCAGTACAGGTTTGACAAAGGAGAATATATTTGGGATTTAGCAATTAAAAATTGCCATTTTCCAATGATCTAAGAAATCGTCAATGGCTACCACGAGCCAAACAATGGGGTCAAGGGGCCCTAGTGTCCAGTCCATGTATTAGCAACCTTATTCCCTAAATCCTTTCAGCCAGTGTAACATTAATAACACAAAAAGGAGATTTAATATCCGGAAAGGAAGAGAAGTGTTCAGATGTATGAGAAAGACAGGATATTAAACACACACAGAGCAGAGGAAGAGGAAGGGAAGATATTTATAATCAATAACCACAATATCATTTATCATTAACAGTTCTGCACACCCCAAACATCATTAACTGAAACGTGAAACTAAAGTATTCCATAATTTAAAGACTTGTCATTTCTGAATGCTAGCTAATTGTAACTGAATTATCATTTTAAAAATTTTTATGAAAGATTACAGACATAGGAACAGACAGGCGGATGGATGGATCTACCCAGCCAAGTTAATAAACCATCACCAACAAAGTACAAGCCCATGTGTATTTCTGACTCTGTCTTCCTTTTTTCTTCACTAAAAAAACATATACCTATTATTTAGCTATAAAATATTTGTAAAGAAAATATTTCAGGGATCATTCAAAAAACTATTTCCAATAACGTGTTCTCGGTGACTCTAGTCACTGCGGCCTCCACGTGCTCACACAGGAAGGAGAGCAGAGATAAATGTACGAAGACTTTACTTATTTCTCTGTAGCATAGCCTCTTCCCTCCAACCACACCAGACAAATGTTGGTGGCTGTGACTTTTATTAGGCATGTTTCTCACTGATTTCTCTCCTTCAGTCTTAACTACATCTCTAGGAGGTAGCCAATTATTACATTCATTTGAAAGATGAAGGAAATTAAAGATCAGGCAGTATAACTTGCAAAAGCCATATACAAAGAACAAGGCCAGGATGAGGTTTGACCTTGGGTCTGCTGGCCCAAACCAAAACTCTCAACCTTATCATAGCAGAAAGTTGTTTTTTTTCCTCATTTGAAGGTGGAACCCTTTAGTGATCCGCCTTTAACAGCACTAAACATTATTTCTGCATTCTTTTCTGGAGACCACTGTGTTATTTATGTGCTGTGACACCAGTGTCATTTTTGTTTTTGCACAGTGTTATTTGTCTCTGGCTGTCTCACCTCCTGGAGGGAAAGAGTGAAGGAAAAAAGGTGGAAGGAGAGAAGGAAGGGCTTCTGATTTGAGTAATTTAACTGTGTTATATATAGTTATGTATAGTTTTATATACTTGGAAACTGAGAGTCATAAGTATCCAAAACCCATCCAAAGTCAAGGACATGGAGTTAGAATTCTAGTCCATGTTTCTGTGGTTCAGATATTGGCCTCAGTAACTGGCTCTTCTCTTTACTGTTCCTTTAATATCCCAGGCATTTCCTCTGCATTCCTGTTGCTGCTGTTATCCATTAGGGAAAGATATTCAAGGGGACAGTAGCTTAGACAATTGTTTCTTTGATGGGAATGGCAATTAGAAAAATCCAGTCTGTGTGAGAACTTTCTACAACAAATCACTTAGTTTTCACAACAACAACAACGATGACGATGATGATGACAAAGCCATCAGAAAAAAAGAAGTGTTAACTATTAATTTAAAAAAAATAAGCAGTATTTCATCCAATTACAATATATGAATTTCATGTGAATTATTAAATATTTCATATATATGCTTATTTGGGTAGTGTATATTTTAAAGCAAATTATTATGTAGCATAAAATAGCATTATCAATTTTAACTATTATTTTTCAGCATTAAAAGACTGAAATGTCAAGCCATGAGAGGCATAGAGGAGCCTTAAATGCATGCATATTATGGAGTCAACGAAGTCATTATGAAACGTCCACATACATGTTTCCAACTAAATGACTTTCTGGAAAAAGCACAACTAGGGGGACTGTAAAAAGATGAGGAATTGCAGACATTAGTGGGGTAGGAAGCATGAAGAGGTGAAGCACAGAGCAATTTTAGGGCCATGAAACTACACTGCATGATACACAATGGCATGTGTATGTCCTTATATATTTGTCCAAGCCCACAGAATGCAGGACACCAAGAGTAAATCATAACGTAAACTTTGGTCTTTGAGTGCTAATGAGACGTCCATGTAGGTTCATGAGTCCTATCAAATGCACCATTCTGGGAGAGACACTCATAATGGGGCAGGCTGTGCACGAGGGGTGCAGGGAGTACATGGGATACCTCCGTATGTTGTTCCCAATTTTACTGTGAACCTAAAACCACCTCAAAAGTAAAGTCTACAAAAAAAGAAATGATTTTCAACTTATGGGAACATGTTAATACTATTATAGTTATGTTTATTAAGAGCTATCATATTTTAGAGATACATATTCAAATATTTCTTTTTTTAATTTTTTTAATGTTTTTTATTTATTTTTGAGAGACAGAGACAGCACGAGCTGGGGAGGGTCAGAGAAAGAGAGAGATACAGAATTGGAAGCAGGCTCCAGGCTCTGAGCCAGCTGTCAGCACAGAGCCCGACACGGGGCTCAAACCCACAAACCATGAGATCATGACCTGAGATGAAGCCGGACACTTAACGGACTGAGCCACCCAGGCACCCCTCAAATATTTATTTCTAAAATGTTTAATGCCTGGTGCTTGCTTCTAAATAATGAGAGGAAAAGGGGTATGAGTGAAGTTATTGAAAAAAGTAAAAAAAAGTAACAAGATGGAATGACCATAGAGGTGATGACGGGCACAGGGAACATTATTACCCTATCCTCTCTGCTTTGGTAACAAAGTGAAATTTTCTTTTAAAAACTAAGATTTTAGGGGGCTCAGTCAGTTGAACATCCAATTCAGCTAAGGTCATAATCTTATGCTTCCTGAGTTCAAGTCCCACATCTGGCGCACTGCTGTCAGCATGGAACCTGGAGCCTGCTTTGGATCCTCTATCCGCCCTCTACCGGCCCCTTCCCCTCTTGAACGCTCTCTCAAAATAAATAATAAACAAACAAATATTTTAAAAATAAGTAAAAACAGAGATTTTAAAAATCTTTCTTTTAAAAGCTTATCAAGGTTTTATCTACCACATTCACTGGCGTTCTAACTTAGGCTCAGGCTTACTCCTTGTACCTTTATTTAAACAATAATATTCTAATCACTGCCATAGGGTAGAACATGGAAATGATTTCATCTGTTCTTTCCTTCACAGTAATACTTAGGGAAGAAATAATGAAGTACAAGGCAAAATAGTAGAGATCAACATTTCAGTTATATGAAGTACAATGGGTCCTCTATTATTATACAGTTTAACAAAAAATGGCTAAATGAAGCTACATTTTGAGTTTCTTGTCACCAACTTTTATCTTCGTGTTGGTTTTAATTCCAATCATTTTGTAACATTTTGAGGACCCTGATGCATTAAAAGTTTAGTGTCCAGTCATTTGTATTCCAGATCCGTAAGATTGAGACTGTTTGGACACATAACTGCTATGACAAATGCCTTCCAGAAAACAGGAGAAATGTAACCATAGCTACTGCTAGATGAAAAACAAAAGCCTCAGTACATTCTAATAAAAATGACAGCAAGGTCAGACACTCTATTCATTTGTGTACACTGAGAACATTCTTCTTTGATTCCAGTAGGTACACAATGAAATCTGACTTTGTGAAGCTCTCCTCTCTGCCATCCCCCATCAAAGGCACAGAGTGCTACATGAGGAAGAAACCCCACCTCAGTTTTGTGCAGCTGGCTCATTAGAAGACAATGTTGAGCAAAGTTTAAAATTACCTCTTTTAATTTGAAGCTTTTGCTGAACTTCGGTAAAATGTGGGTTTGGGTGACAGGAGAAAGTAATTGCTCTTGGGTGGTAGAGTGTATTTTTATTTCACTACTAATGTGTTACGGGCTGAATTGTGTTTTCCCTAAAATTCGTATGGTGAAGCTCTAGCCTTCAGTATTGCAAACTGTGACTCTGCTTGGAGGTAGGCTCTTTTAAGTTGTAAATAATTTAACATGAGGCCATTGGGTGAGTTCTACGCCAATATGACTGGTGTCCTAATAGGGGGAAAATTGGACACACGCTTGCAAAGAAAGAAAACCATGTGAAGACAAAGACACAAGATGGTCACATATTGGCCAAGGAGAGAAGCTTCCCAACCCTCAAACACCCTGATGTCGGACTTCTAGCCTCCAGAATAATATGAAAATACATTTTTGGTTTGTTTTTTTTTTTTAATTTTATTTTTATTTTTTTTCCATAATATTTTATTGTCAAATTGTTTTCCATACAACACCCAGTGCTCTTCCCCTCAAGTGCCCTCCACCATCACCACCACCTCTTTTCCCCCCTCCCCCCTCCCCCCCAACCCTCAGTTCATTCTCAGCTTTCAATAGTCTCTCAAGTTCTGCATCCCTCTCTCTCCCCAACTCTCTCTCCCTCCTCCGTTCCCCCTGGTTCTCCATTAGGTCTCTCTTGTTTTCCTGCTAGACCTATGAGTGCATATGTTTGCACTCATAGGTCTAGCATTTTTGGTTTTTTTGAATGCCCCCATTGGCACTTAAAATGCCCTGGTGGCATTTTATTATTGCAGCCCTGGCTAAGACATAATGTTAGAAATATAATTGATTTTTTTCATGTTCAAGGGGGGAAAAACCCTTACATCTAAAAATAAGACGTCAATGACCTCAAATGTGTATGAACTATAATACAACAGGAGAATCGGGTCAATCCTGATTGGAGTCTACTGTTATGCACGTGGGGTTTCCAACTCAATGTTTTGGAAAGCTGGTCCATTATGTTGCTTTGGCCTTGGCCTCACATCTCAGGGATCAATTCCAGTACTTGTGAGGTGAGCCCTCAACCACTCCCAGCACTGTGCCTATGGTCACGTGGGCCTGCCATGCTTCCCATTGGCCAAGAAAGCCATTCAGGGCTCACGGTGAGTGTGGAAAATCCCAAATCTTATTTCATGGTCACTGTTTACAAACTTTACTAAGAGGAGGAGCTGTAAATAGCCGAAGAATTTATATTTTGTCCTGAAGAGACTTAATAATACTCTGACCCACCAGGAATTTCTACTGAGTCCAGCACACACGTGCGAGCAGACACCCTACCATACAGTATACTGTTTAGGGGCACAGGCTCTGGAGTGGGTGTGTCTGGGGTTAAATCTTGGCGTCACAATTTAATAATAGGCAAGTTACTAGAAACTTTCTTGTATTTTCTTTCACTTAAAATAGGACTACTATGTACCTCACATCGGATTAGGGAAAGGTTACTTGTGTCTATTCAAGCAAAGTGCCTAGAATAGTACCAAGAACACAACAGGCAGTTAATAAATGTTGATAGACAAAAGTGAAGAGACAGTAGGATCACTTAGCCATTAACCCATCAAATACTGAAATGTGTTTATATACTACTGATGGGCTTTCTCAAAATAATTACAGAGACTAATTTCTCAGGAAGAAAGATGAGTTTCTAATTATTTTTTTATGCTTCAGGTAGCTCTGTTTTATAAACCCTCATTGATTCTACTCACTGCGCTCTCACAGGCCACAACGTATCCACACTGTAGTCTAAGACATTTCTAGAGAAGTCTGTTAATGCTTTCTGCTCACCACAAACATAAATAGTACTAACAGTAAGAGTTGTCACTTACTATCATGTGTGTGACACAATACAAGTTCTGAGCATTTATTAGTGTGTGGAATATCCCCATCACCTGAGAGGTAATTACAAACAATATCACCAATTGTACACATTTGGAAACTGAGTCCAGAGTTCAAATAACTTGCTTGAACTTGTCTAGGAAGCTATAGACATGGGATTAGAAACCAGGCGTCTAAGACTCTTGAGCCATTTTTCCACGTAGAATCCACATTATGGCATTTTCCCTCCACCAAGCATCCACTGGAACTTTTTCTGCTCCTCTAAGATGCATTCACCCCCACACAACATTTGCACGAAGACTTAAATTCTGGTGCTGTGTAAGTCTGGATGTATCTAATTATGTAATCTTACAACACAGAGCAGTCTGCAACAGTTCCACAACAGAAACATGGCCCAATACACATACTTCACAGTCCTTCATATGCATTCACAAGTTAAAGATATCAATCTCCTATCTAGATCTGCAGCCTTTAATTAGGGTTGCAAAAGAGAAATCTTGTTCTAGGAAATATTTTAGGCAGCGTTTGGTTCTTTAGAACTATTTGCTCCTTCCCTGGGAAAACCTTCCTGAAGAGCCAAACTAATGCCATGACAGGCTTCAAATAAGCCTCAGAAAGTAGAAGGCCTAAGTTACTGTTTTCCCAGGAGTGACTCAGCAGCGGCAGAAAGAAACAAACGACCCGACCCACACCCACACCCACCTACTGCCGAGCGAGCTCCGCCCCTAGCCCAGGCCAATCATAAGACGCCAGAAAGGTACCTGCCATCCCCACTACTTTTTAGGCCCGCTTAGTTTTAAATTAGCCAATCATCCTGCGCCGCGCCAACCTCTGCCAGTGCGCGCCCAATCATTTTGTAACCCCAGCCCCTCACTCCACCCTTCACCCCATCCCTCGCCCCTACTGGAATAAAAGTCCTGCTCCACTGGTGATCGGAGCTCTCAGCATGGATCCACTGCGTCGGTGAGGTCTGAGAGACCGAGCTGAAGCCCGAAAAACGCCCTTTGCTTTTGCATATGTGATTCGGACTCCCTGGTGGTCTTGGTGTTTGGGGACCCCATAATCTGGGCGTAACACTTTCCACCCCATAACTTTTTTTGTTCCTGTAATTCCTTGACCTCTAAGAAACTTTTTATTTTGAGTTGCACCAAAGAGTTTAAAAAAAAAAACACGTTTCTCTTTCCCTTTCCAGGTAGGTTTATGATTCTGATGACTTTCATAACTTTCATTTAAGCTATGAAATTATGAATTCTTATTATTCCTGCTCCTGGCTCTTCAGCATTATTTAGGTGAAACAAAGGCAGACCCCGTGGGCTGAATCAATTTTAATTCTATTTTCAGTAATTTGTCTGCTGCACCTCTGAAAGTTACTCGAGGAGACAAAAAACCCAAGCAGGCCTCCCCCTCTGGCACGCTTGCCTTATGGATGTTGGCTCCACTACTGCATTTTCTTCTTTTCCAAATCTCTACCACATTTTTCTTGCAATCCATCTTGTAAATTGCCTTCAAATGCTTCTCAACTACCAACTCTATACATGAGTCCCTGCTGGAATCTGGAAGGCTGAGAGGAGGAAATACACCTCTTTGAAGCTGGTAAGGTCTCTGCGTGAACAGGCAAATTCTGGGAGAGGCAAATGAGAATCCATGGGAGCCATGCCCAGGCTAGATGCCCTCTTCTTGCCCCTTCCCTGACACTTGCTCCACCAGCTGCTGGCTGCTCCCAGCCCATGGCTCCTCTAAGATTGCCTCCTGCTGACTCCATTCTCCCAAGGGGCAGCCCGCACCCAACACAAGATGGGCAGGGGCAAAGCCCCAGCGCCTCTCCTTCAACTTGGCACAACACTCCAGGGCTATGACGGGTCCAAACCTCTATGGTCCCTGGACTGCGGGTCAAATTCTCCCTCTGCTGATTCCTTGTCCCTCCACTCAAGCACCACCCTGAGTGTGCTCCCCAGCCCACCTCCCACCTGCAAGCTGCCCCTTCAGTGTCTGCTTCTAGAAAACCGGCCTAAGATGAGTTTGCAAGGAGTCCCTGCAGACCACATTTAATTCCGTAAAACCAGATCTGCCTTTTATTTTAAGCTTAGCTATACATACAATTGCCTTCCTTCTCCCAAGCTCATTCCCTCTACCTTCAGAAAGGCAAATCATCAACAATGAAAGATGGAGGACTCTGTTTACGGGAATTGCCTTGTTTAATGGTGATTTGATGCCGCTACAAACTAATTCAATTGTAAAAAGAAATTAAGAAGCCACTCCCTCTCTCTTTCTCTCTGTGACACATACACATCTTCCCTTTCCTTGGAGGAGCCAGGTCACCTGAGGACAACTGTGAGTTACAATTATAGGGGAAGGATCTCTCCCAATTGAGGATATTCTTCCTTCTCTCCTGTTGTTAGACTCTCAACTATAAAAGGTTAATAAATCCATATGACATCCTAATCTCAAGTATGTATTAGACAATCAAATAATGTGGTATAGACAAATGAACGGCCGAAATCTTTTAACCTTCAGGCAGCAGAAAACAGCAGTGATAATCCTCCCATACTTCTGATAATTACTATATTTTATTTATAACTTATTACATTTACATAATGTGTAAGTATTCTATAATTTATATAATAATAATTATTATTGTAAGGGTATAAATCTGACTCAGCCTTCCAAGCAGCATTTGGCATTCAAGTTTGGAATCACATTTTAGGACAGGGATGGACACATGATGCTTATTAATCTTTCTCATGGTCTCTCTCCTAAATCACTTTATGCTGACTTTCCTTACATGAGTATCTCCTTTAAGACAAACATGGCCACAATAAGCAGGAGGCGAACATCTACCTGAGTAAGAGGCGCTCGCCCCCACATTTGCTGGCATGCACCTTGTCTGGCCCCGCAGGCCACTGCAGAGGCCCATAGTAGAATTCACCTGCCGTCTAGTTCCCAGGCTCCTATCAGTAAAAGTGATGGCAGTTTTGCATGCTGGCCTTGCAGGTTCCATGCAGCACAAGTCAAGCGATGGGGCTTGTGGTCTCCTTGGATCCTCGAAGGCCAAGCAGCACAGCCCAGCATAGTGGGAGGGGACAGGTTGGGGACCCAGAGCAGCCCCTGAGCCTGGAAGATCATCACAGAGGGTGTATACACACACACACACACACACACACACACACACACACACACA